>NW_006199369.1:361899-386795 GCF_000334495.1 Tupaia belangeri chinensis
TCCCTACTTTATTGACTTTTAAAAATTATTTATTTAATTTTATTTATTACTATTATTTTTTAATTTGACCATAGAGACAGAAAGAGAGAGAAGGAAAGTGAGAAAGGAAGCTACCAGGTCTGGGACTCAAACTGTGGTCGACCATGTGAGAGTCCAGTGCCTTAACCACCACACCACCTCTTGGCTCCAGCTACTTTTTTTTTTTTTTAATGTCAAATAGAAACTCAGGAAGTTGTCTGTTTCAACACTCTGTCCCTACACTTTAATGTCCTTGCTTTCTGCATACAATACCTGATGAATTTGTAAAAAGTTTTGTTTCTCTCTGTTTATTCTCAGTGAGTTTTGTCTTTTAACCATGATTAATTTACGAAGAGCATGGGTGAGCAGGTGTAGTGGAGGTTAGGGTGGCTGGATCCCACATGACTGTATGGTTGAGTCCTGGATCCAGGAAAATCACAGTAGATGCATGTGCTTGTGTGCTCAATATCCCAAGAGGAGAATGGACTGTGGCTTCGCCATCCCTCTGGAAGGTGATTTCTCACTTTGCTTCTCTCTCTGTGTCTCTTTCTGGCCAGTTCACACTCCCTATAGAAAAAAAAAATTAAAAAGCGAAGAACATGAATAAGTTTCAGTGGTGATATCAGTAAGAATCAAACCTTTTAAAGTGTGCTGTAGGGTACATGTACTCATTGAAGAGAGACAGAGAAAGAGAAATAGGGAGAAAGAGAGATAAAGTGAGAAATCACTTCCTAGGGGGAATGGTCACACTGCAATCCCTTCTCCTCCACTGCTTTCTTTGGATTTTGGAAATGCACCCACATATGTCCAATGTTTTTAAGCCACTAGGTTTAAAACTTGAACTATGCAGTTAGTTTTGTGGGATCCAGCCACCTTAACCTCCATACCAAATGGCTGCCCTGAGGATCAAAATTTTAATTTAATTGAGAAAGTACCGCTTGACTCTGCTAAAAGCTGTTGAATTCTATAGAAATCATTGAGTGTGGGGCTGACAGGTAGCACGGTGGTTAAAGCATGGGACTCCCATATGGCCGACCCAGACCTGGAGGCTTGCTTTCTCACTCTCTGTCTTTTTCTCTCTCTGGTCAAATTAAAAAATATATATAATAACGTGTAAAAAATTAATCACTGATTGGAGGGCTAAGGGGCCACATTTAAGCACTGGTAGATTTAGAGATACCGGCCTTCATTGCCCCTATGGGAAATGTCACAGGGCAAATGGGAAACGAATGGTGGTATTTTTAGTTTTTAAAGTCCCAGATCAAGCAACTGGGTCGACTAACTGCTATGCATTAAAAAGAGGGCCTAGAGCTTTTCTTAGATTTAACTCCTGCCACTGCTGGTTAAAAGAGTATTAGTGGGGACCAGCAGATGGCATAATGCTTACATTGCTGGATTCCCATGTAGTCACCTGCGATTCAAGTTCCCCATCCAATGACTTGAAACTCACACTGGGCATGTGTGCATGCGTACCCAAAATCCCAGAAGGAGAATGGAGGAGAAGGGATTGTGGCATGGCAATCCCCCGGGGGTGGGGGTGATTTCTCACTTTCTGTCCCCCTGTCTCTAACTCTCTGGTGAGTGCATGCTCCCTATACCAAAAAAAAATCTCTCTCTCTCTCTCTAAAAAAAGAAAAAAAGTATCAGTGGACAACCAGCAAAATGTGAAAAAAATCTGTAGACTAGACAGAAGTATCACATCAATACCAGTTTCTTGGTCTTGGTCCCCATGCTGTGATTCTGTAAGGACTGTCCTTGGGAAACTTCCATTGAAGTGTGGTTGGAGGGAGGGCATCATGTCTGCGATACGCTGCCCAGCTGTCTCAAAACAATGACAGTGATCATTGCAGTGAGGGGAGACAGGGTCAGAGAGAGGGGATGAGAGAGTAAATACCGTGAAATGATGCCACATTAGAGAATCCAGGTGAAGGATATAGGGGAATTCATGGTATCCTTACAACTTTTCTGGTGTGACATTTTTAACAATTAAAAATATGTTTTTTTTTTTAAGTAAAAAAATATGGCCAACCAGTGGCATGGTAGTTAAGGTGGCTGGATACCACATGGATGACTACACAGTTCACGTCCCAGACGTGGCAACTTGGAAAGCACACTGGATGCTTATGCATGCATACCCCAAACCCTGAAAGAATGGAGGAGAAGGAATTGTGGCATGGACAACCCCTTAGGGGTGCTTTCTCACTCTCTCACTCTTTCTCTGTCTCCATGGAGCGCACATAGCCTGTAGCAATTTTTTTAATGTCAAAAAATAAAAAGTTATAACCTTCTTACTGACAGTAATAAATTAGAAATTGTTATCAGCTGCTGCCATGTGTGTTGGTATCATTATTTTGCTGTCCTCATTGTCAGGCAAAACCAGCCCTTGCACCCGGCCATGTGGGACCCTGCTCTCTATGTGTGGGGATTAACTGTGCGGCGCTCCCAGGCCAGCCCCACCACACTGTCTTCCAACACCAGGGAAGGGAAAAGAAAAGAGCTGGGCCGACCTGATTCCCCAGGAGCGAGCCTGTGCTCTGTAACTCTCAGGCCGACTCCAAGGTGACAGTTAAGTCTCCCTGGGGTTACCGGGGTGGGGGCTGGGCCCTACTTCTTATTTGGAAACTTGGAGAGGGTAGCTTCTCTGGTCAAGGCTGTGTGTGGGTCAGAGACAGCTCCACGATGGCAGAGGAGGATGGCCAGATGCCCTAGCCTACAAAAATAGTAGTTAAAGGTGTGGGAGTGGGCAAGCAGCCCCTGATCTGAGAGCTGGAGAGATGAGCCCCCAAGCCCTGAAGCTGGTGGTGTTTTGCGTAGATGCAGCTCAGGGCCCAGATCTACAGAGAGAGTGGATGGGGTGGGGGTGCACGCAGAATGTCCCCACCTGAGCACTGAGCAGGATTCCCCTGTCAGCCTGTTCCAGGGCTGCCATCTTGGCCTTTTGAGCCCAGAGGCAACCCCAGGAAGACAAAAGGCACTGTCTTCTTATAAACAGAGCTCACCGCTCCTGATGTTGCATGCCCGCGTGGCACAGCAGGCATCCTCACGGCTGCGTCTCTTTTTTCTTGGAGATTTGTTGAAGCACTTTGCTGCTGGGACCAGGAAAGGCTCCCCAGTGACCTACTCCTTGCCAGACTGGTATATCCACCACAGCAAGCCACCTACAGCCGACCAGCGAGAGTGAGTACTTGAAGCACCCATGTTTATCTTTAAAGAAAAAAAATAGTCCAATTTAAACTTTAAAATACAGATATCTAATGCCGATAGTATGTGGGATTTCAACTCCAGGTGCTATTTTACAGTAGCCATCTTTTTTTTTTTTTTTGGTGGGGGAGAAAGACAGAGAGACAGAAAATGGGAGATCAACCCCCAGGGGAATGACCATGCCACAGTCCCTTCTCCTCCATTCTCCTCTCTCGATTTTGGGCACACACACATGTGGTGTGATTTTTAAGTCACCAAGTCTGGGACTCAAACTGTGGTCAGTCATGTGGGATCCAGTACCTTACCCTTCACACCATCTGCTGGCCCAGAAATCCCATTTTCTTAATGAATACAGAATTATGGGGATGCCAACATGCACTACAATATTTGAGATGTTTGTGGGTACACAGACCATCCCACCCAAAGCACCTTTTAGGACTGCGAGGTAACTGAAAAATCATTTAGGCCCCCTTTTGCAATATTCTGCTTCGGAATTGGGAACATCATAGATGTTTCCAAGCTACAGTCTGATGTGATCTGAATGTGCTCACATGCAGAACTTATCTTTAGAATGTTGGTTTCCCAGTTTTTCCTTATATTTTTAAAACTGCCATAGGATGCCTTGAGTGTTTTTCCAGCTGCTGGGTCCAGGACTCAAAGCATGAAATCAACCATCTGGGATTCAGCTGCCTCAGCCACCACACCACTGGCTGGCCTGCCCCCCCCACCCCTCCAGTTTTTAGAACGAGTACTCTGTGCTAACATAACTGACTTGTTAGCATCATTTGGTGAAGAAAAGGAATGAGACAGAGCAAGAGAGAGCAGAGCAGGTGAAGCAGGCAGAAGATGGGGGTGCTCACACAATGCCAGGGCTCACGGGAAGAGAACCAGGCGCGTAGCGCCCCAGGGGCCCAGAGAGTGCAGGCAGGTGCAGCAGGGTGGAGTTTCTGGAGCATCCCTTGACCTCAGGTCTCCCTCGTTACCTGAACTCCACACTAAGGGGCACCAGTTGTCCTGTGATTGCTAGAACCCCATGGCCCGGAACCTTGACTCTGAGTAGGCTTCTGCTCTCTCTGGAAGCCGTTGGCAGCGGTCAGTTCTGGGGGATGGGGTCTTCCTAAGAGGTCCCTGCCTTCCCCACCAGGCAAACTTTTCCTGTCATCCTTTCTGCTCTGTTCTCTCGGGACTGACAGTGCCTCATCCCTTTCTGTCCTCTACCCTATGTCTTTAGGTGTCTTTGAAGCACCCAGTGAGGATCTGTTTCTGGGGTCTTTAGTTTTCTCCTGTCTCCCAGGCTCCACCCTCCCCAGAATCCAGACTGCTTGTTCCATGGTCTGGGACAGTCAGAGGATGCCAGGGGTGGGAGGTCCAGGAGAAATCTTTCCTTCTTGGGGACCCAGGAGCTGCAGTTGAACCCAGCTGCACAGTTTTGGTGTGGTCTCTTCCCTTGTTGTTTTCAGTGCTCATGTCTCTGTGGGCTTTGCCCTGCCTACAGATGATCTGGGAAATGGGAGGGTTGGGAGAGGTGCCCCTTGCTCTGCATTAAACTGAGTGGCTAAACAGGATGCCGCTCCTCCTGGCCCTTTCTCACACCTGTGCCTCACTGAGCTGCACAGCTGGCCAGGTGTACTGGGTGCCCACGGTCACCTCCCAAACCTGCTTCCCTGCCTTTGCTGCTCTCTGCCGTGTGGGAACTCCCAGCCTCCTCCTTTTCAGCGCACAGGCCCCACTCTCGGCCCTGCCCCACAGGGCTACCCTGAGCCTGAGGCCTCTCCGCAACCTTCGAGCCAAGTGACCCTGTGCAGTGATTCTGGTTCTGAGCAAGAAGCAGACAGCAGCAGCCCGCGGTGGTCTCCACAGGCCCTCAGACTCCTCAGGAGCAGGCGTTACTGCTTTCCAAGCCGGAGCCCAGGCACTTCCCCATTAAAACACGTGGTGCCGATAGATAGTTCCTCAGTAGTCAGTCACCTCAGAGCTCAGGGCTGACCGTCCTGCAGTTTGGAACTGACAGTAAGTGGAAGGAAGCTATTGTAGTTTAGATGATCATGTGAAATACAAAACGTTTCTGGGTGTTTAGCTATTCAAGGGGACAAAATAGTGGGTGCTGTTTTGAAAGAAATGACTACTTTATAATTTATCTATTTTAATACATTCACCTTTTAAAATATCTAGTTTTACTAACACTGGGATGCTATGGTTTTGGAATTGGCCTCCTGGTCCTGGAGGCAGGCCCTGGGGAAGGGCTGGTATTTATTCACCAGGAGCAGAAGAAGGGCCCGTCTGCGTCTTCAAGAAAGACAGACCGATGGACAGGGCTTATGGAAAGAGAGAGAGGCAGAGCAGGAGACTGAGACAGAGGGAGGAGGTGGGGGGGAGAGAGGGAGAAGCCACGAGAACACGAAGAGGGAAAGATGGGAGACCGGGTGGTAGGGGACAGAGTGCAGAGTGCCAGGTCATGACTGCTGTCTGTTCCTATAGGGTCCCTGCCATCTCCATGCCAGATTACATGGTGTATGAAGAGTTTCAGCCTGACCAGGCCAACGGTAGCTATGAATCCAGGAGAGGACCATTTGACTTCGATATGAAAACGGTTTGGCAAAGAGAGGCTGAGGAACTTGAAAAGGAGAAAAAAAAGGTGACAAGAGCCCACAAGCCCGTGCCATGCACACCCACTTG
The DNA here is from genome assembly GCF_000334495.1 of Tupaia belangeri chinensis. Taxonomy (NCBI): domain Eukaryota; kingdom Metazoa; phylum Chordata; class Mammalia; order Scandentia; family Tupaiidae; genus Tupaia; species Tupaia belangeri. The sequence goes on from NW_006199369.1 coordinate 367,795, forward strand.
CTTCCGTGGCTCTGAATAGTTACATGCTGTGGCTGTCGGCTGCTGGGTGTTTCCTTCAGTGCTCACTCCTTCGGCCAAGTCTTCTGTGTTCTAGGTTGGGGTCTGCTAGGAGGCAGACAGCCACGGTACTAGTGTCCATGCTTTTCTTTGGATGAAAATTGACTTTGGGAGGGTCTGCGTCTGCAAGAAAGACAGACCGATGGACAGGGCTTATGGAAAGAGAGAGAGGCAGAGCAGGAGACTGAGACAGAGGGAGGAGGTGGGGAGGAGAGAGGAAGAACCCAAGAGAACACGAAGAGGGAAAGATGGGAGACCGGGTGGTAGGGGACAGAGTGCAGAGTGCCAGGTCATGACTGCTGTCTGTTCCTATAGGGTCCCTGCCATCTCCATGCCAGATTACATGGTGTATGAAGAGTTTCAGCCTGACCAGGCCAACGGTAGCTATGAATCCAGGAGAGGACCATTTGACTTCGATATGAAAACGGTTTGGCAAAGAGAGGCTGAGGAACTTGAAAAGGAGAAAAAAAAGGTGACAAGAGCCCACAAGCCGGTGCCATGCACACCCACTTGCTTCCGTGGCTCTGAATAGTTACATGCTGTGGCTGTCGGCTGCTGGGTGTTTCCTTCAGTGCTCACTCCTTCGGCCAAGTCTTCTGTGTTCTAGGTTGGGGTCTGCTAGGAGGCAGACAGCCACGGTACTAGTGTCCATGCTTTTCTTTGGATGAAAATTGACTTTGGGAGGTTAGACTACTTCTTAGTGAATGATTTCTAACTGGTTAGTGCTTATCTAGGGGAACAGTGGCGTAGCGCCCCTCATCTGGCACACACAGGAAGGAACGTTTAGGCCAGCCCAGGTGAGCAGTGGTTAAGAGAGTCAGCTCCCACATGGCCAACCAGGCTTTGTGCCCTGATGTGCTCAAGGAGGTCCTAACACACAAACATACCTAATGGGCCCAGGGAGGACCCAGGACCTGTCCCACATGGGTCTAGTTGCTTTAGTCCTGTACCACCACCTGGCCCAGTATTTGTATTTTATTTTATTATAATTTTAAGTTTTTTTATTTCTTCCATGAGAGACAGAGCAATGGCACCCCCGACAGGACTTTGAGTCTGCAGTCTACTCCCTCCTTTCGGCAGCCCCAGCATGGGCATGTGTGTACCTGGCATACTCAGGGGTGTCTAGACTTGAACCAAGAACCTCCCATGTTGGATTGCCTCACAAACACTGCTTTTCATTACTTTGCCACCACATGGCCCGGGATTTGCATTTTAAAATAGCAACTGAGGGGACCAGCAGGTGGCATAGCAGTTAAGGCACTGGATTGCCACATGGCCAACCATGGTTCAAGTCCCAGACCCAGTGGTTTGAAACTTATGCCAGACATGTGTTTGTGCATGCCCTAAATCCCAAGAGGAGAATGAAAGAGAAGGGATTGAACTGTGGCCATTCCCCCCGGGGGGTGATTTCTCACTTTCTGTCTCTCTGTCTCTCTGGTGAGAGCATGGGCCCTATAGCAAAAATATCTCTCAAAAAAAAAAAAATCAACTGAGACCAGCAGATTGTATAGTGGTTATGTCACTAGACTCCCACATGGCTGACTGAGGTTCAGGTCCCAGACCTGGCAGCTTGAAACTCATGTGGGAGCATGTGTGTGCATGCCTAAAATTCTGAGAGGAGCTACACCCTATAGCAAAATAATTCTTTAAAAAAAATGTAAAAATAAAAAATAATTAAAAAAAAAGCAACTAAGAAACTCAAAAGCAATCTGTAATTGGCAGGTATGACTGGAAGCCCTTCAGTCCTCTCACCCATTCTGGGTGGTCCTATGATCTCTTTAGCAGTTGCTCAAGGAAGTAACCCACTGACCCCAGCTCTGCTGAGGGCTGGGCACTAGCACTGATGTCTGAAATTAGTCTTACATCTTAGGATGTCAGATTTGTGAGTGAAATAATGCACCTCAAGTGAAAAATAACAACAGTATTTTGATCCTGAGAACAAGCTTGAACACCACCATCATTTGGAATGGTTATTCCAAATTGTGAAGGAGCTGTCTGCTTCTTAGCATGGTCAGGACTGGTTCTGTGCACCGTCCATCCCTGACTCCCAGGTTGTTTTCAGAGAATCTCCTTAGCTTATTCTGGGGACTTGAATAGCTAAACACCAAGTGGAATATCGATCGGCTGCAGGGGCCACCTGTGTTTTCTTCAAGATACCTACAGAGTTCAACCAGGATTCTGGCATTGCTTGTTTGCAAGGATCAGGTCTGTATTTTAGGGATGTTTCAGTGGCTGGTTACACTGAGCTCAAACCTCCCTCGATAAATGAAGCCTTGGGTGTTAACCATGGTCACAGTGCATATTGAGAGAAATGTTAAAATGCTAAATGGTGTCTCACTCCCAAATCAAGTGGAATTACTCGTTAAGTAACCATGTAGAAAATCCGTGCTGGGGCTGCAGAAGGCCTGAAGCCAGCCTGTCCTCAGCCCCCTCCCTTGCTTAAGGAGGTAGAATGGCAAGGAGTGGTAGTTCAAGACACAAACACTCGACACCTGGGACTAGCAGATGGCAGAATGGTTATGGTGCTGGACTCCCACAGAGTCAACCGCGGTTTGAGTCCTGGACTTGGTGGCTTAAACCTCACACCGGGTGCAGGTCCATGGGTGTCCAAAATTGCAAAGTGCAATCCTCCCTGTGAGGTGATTTCTCACTTTCTCTCCTTCTGTCTCTCTGGCTAGTGCATGTGCCCTATAGCAAAAAAATCTTTCTCTAAAATAAATAAATAAATAAACAAATAAATTAAAACACTTGATACCCAACAGTTGAAGGAGCTCAGTGCTGGGTGACATCTAGGGGTGACCTGCATGGGGTCGGGGTGGGGGTTGGGGGGAGAAGCGACTGCTCTCATCAGATGATGCAACTACTATACTATGTTGGCGCGGAGCTCAGGAGGAGTTTCTATTACACAGAATTGGAGTGGGGAAGTTCTTTTTTTCCTCCCATTTTTTTGTATTAAAGGAAAAAGCTTAAGACAAATTTGATTTAGCAGAGTCTGATTGTGGAAAGAACGATTTGCAAATCAGGCAGCCCTTAGAACTGGTCTGAGGGGAACCAGCAGTTAGCGTAATGGCTATGTCGCTGGATTCCCACATAGTCGACTGCGGTTCATGTCCCGGACCTGGTGGCTTAAAACTCACGCCAGGCGCATGTGCGTGCATGCCCAAGATCCCGAGAGGAGAATGGAGGAGAAGGGATTGCAGCGTGACCATCCCCCCTGGGGGGTGATTTCTCGCTTTCCGTCTCTCTGTCTCTCTCTGTCTGTCTGGCGAGCGCACATGCCCTATAGCAAAAACCTCTCAAAAAAAAAAAACAAAAGAACTGGTCTGAGAAGTTGGCCATGTGGGATCCATTGACCTTAGCTTCTATGCCACTGTTAGCCCAGAAAACAGATTTTAAGTGAGGCTGTGGTTTGTTTATAAGCGCTCCAACATGGGAGTACAGAGGCCTCTCAGTTCAACACTATAAGACCTCTTAGCACAACTGGAGTCGGAACTTCAGTATGAAAATCATCACAGTGTGCGGATGGAGTGCCGCACACATCCCTCCCAGCCCCTCTGCCCTGCCCACTGCCACTGAGGCCTGCCACCCCTGCCTGGACACAGAGCAGCCATGCCATGGCCCCTCCCAACAGACACCTGTATGCCAGGGGTGTTGGACAGACACCCAAGAACATTCAGTGCAGGCACGTCACTCCTTGGCTATTCTCGTTCAGGGTCTTGCCACCTGCATGGTCATGGGGACAGGTGTGAATTTTACTTCCTTTTCCTGAGGAAACATTTTTTTTTCCCCCTGGTGACACTTGATGGGTATTGTTTGCTCACTTCTTTTTTTTTCTCTTTTCCCATAGCATAGCATAGCATAGCATGCATGTATTTATTTATTTATTTATTTATTTTTATTTTAAGTTTATTCATTTACAATTCATTTACTGTACATCACTAGAGTATACAAAACAAGATTATTTTTATTAGAATTCACTGGATATTGGTCAATCAAGAATATTGTCAGCAAATAATTTTCCATTTTTTGTTTCTGGTATGTTCTACTTCTTTCCCCCACCTTGATTCCCTACCTCTCACCCTCTGCTATTTCCTTCCCTCCTTCCACATTGTCTCTGGTATCTATAGTTGCTTTCCATGTCCCCCCTTTTTTTTCACATTTTACTGATTCACAAAAAATCTTAATTAATCTAAACACTTTCAATAGCAAGTGCAGCTGATATATACATATTTATGAACACATGTCTGACTTTAGGCATAAAACTCAGTGAGTAGAATGAAAATACTATAAAGTGGCACCTAATTGGGTCTATATAGCTTACTGTAGTCATTAAATAGGTATTTATTTTTATGCAGTTTTTAATTTTGAGAAAAGCAGTTTTAGCTTTAATAGATCAAAATTTTAAAAAATGTTAAGAGAAAGCTGTTTAAGACTTAAAGCCAGGGAAAAAGTTAGGTTTCAGTTCAAACAGTCAGTAGCTGAATCTACTAACAGCTCAAGAGAAAACAAAAATCCTTAAATCTGGAAAACAAAGCATGGAAGAAAATCAGTAATGTTTTAGTCAAAAGTCAGAAAATTCTATTTAACCAGTTCAGTCTCATGTAATTAATCTCTCTCTTGTTGAATTTGCAGTGTTACTGTCATCCAATCTTTCTATTTAAATTCTGGAAATTAACATTTAACATTATTGATCTTTCTGGACTTGTCCCTACCATTAAGTTGGCCATTCTCTTGGTTGTTTTTTGTACTTTTATTTCTGTGTGTCTGACTTTAGTTTTCCTGGTGTAGTACTCCCTTCAGAACTTCTTGGAGAGCTGGTCTGGTGGTTAAATTCTTTCAGGTTTTGTTCATCTGGGAATGTTTTTTACCTTACCTTCCCATGTGAAGGATAATCTTGCCAGGTATAGTATTCTTGGTTGAAATTATTTTCCACTTAACACTTTGAGTATATTTTACCATTCTTTCCTTGCTTGTATTATTTCCACTGAAGGGTCTGATGTTAACCTGATGAGATATCCTTTGAAAGTGACTTGACATTTCTCTCTTGCCTATCTTATCTCTACGGTTTTGGTCAATTTAGCTATGATGTACCTTGGAGAAGATCTTGGATTGATTCTATGTGGGGTCCTTCGTATTTCTTGGGTCTGGATATTTGAGTACCTCTCTAGGTTTGGAAAGTTTCCTTCCAGTATTTCCTGGAATAGATTATCAATGCCCTTATTAGTTTCTTCACCATCTGGGATACTGATTATCTGGATGTTTGAACATTTAATGGTATCTAGTATTACTTGTATATTCTCATTTTGGAGGGTTATTTTCTCAGTCTTTTTGGTGAAATCTTCAAGGTCAGAGGTTCTGTCTTCTACATCTGAGATTTGATCTTCTGCATGATCTAATCTACTTTGAATACTTCCAAGGGAAGTTTTGATTTCCTGTATTACAGCCTTCATCTCTAACAATTCATTTGATTCTTTTTATGGTGTGTATTCCCTTTTTCAGATCATGCAAGAGCTTCCTCACGTCCTGGAACTCATTGTCTCTTTTCCTACATCTTATGAAGTTCATTATGTCTCTTCTCTTGAATCTCTGTTAGCTTTGTCACTACAAATATTCTAAATTCTTTATCTGACATTTCCATGAGTTCCATTATACTATCTGTGGGTGATGAGGAGTTTTTCTTTTCCTTTGGGGAAAGATATTTTCTTGGTTCCTCATATTTCTTATGCCTCTGCTATGGTTTCTGGTCATCTGATGGATTATACATTTTTCCTAATTTTTGGATTTGAATATGAGTGTTTAGAGGCATGAAGGAGGAGGCGATCTGCAATCTCTTTGCAGTTCCATTTTTCTTCAGATTCAGTGGGAATTGAGGATTACTTTGACCCTAAACTTATTCAGATATTTGGTTACTGTGCACCTGGACCTATCTAGAAACTCAGTGTGTGGAGGCTGAGCAGAAAAGTGAGAAAGGTAAAATAAAAAGAAAAAGAGAAAACAAGGAAAAAAACAATTTTAAAAAGAAAAAAATATTAAAATAAAAAAACCTGAAAACTGCATGACATGTTTGCTCACCCAGAGAAAGGGCTACTCAAAGCTCAAGTATAGATAACTTGTGATTGGCCTGTCCTAATGGGGAGGGGAGAAAGGTGAGAATTAGCAAGATAGAGGAGAGTCAGAGAGCTAAGGAATTCTTTACATTAACAATTTAAAAAAAATAGGGGCCAGCAAGTGGCATGGTGGTTAAGGACACTGGACTCCCACATGGTTGACTGTAGTTCGAGTCCTGGACCTGGCAGCTTGCTTTCTCACTTTCCCTCTCTTGCTCCCTCTCTCTCCCTTTCTCTCACTTTGTCCCTCTCTGGTCAAATTAAAAATAAATAGATAGATAGATAGATAGATAGACAGACAGATAAAGTTAAACAAAATAATTCTTAAAATTTTAAAAAGATAGAGAGAGACTGAGCTAATACAGAGGATGCTCTGAATGGCTAGATTTGGGGGTTGGGAGTGTGAAGTCTGAGCAGAAGATCTTCAGTTGTCCTAGTCCCTCAAAGGTGCCACTCAGAGCTCAAACGTAGATGGCTTGTGATTGGCCTGTCCTACCTAGATCTTGGGATTGGGAAGGTGAAGTCTCACATTTATTTATTTTCTAGTAAGACACAATTTACATGGAGTAAAGTTCTCCTTTCACAGAGCACTCTCATATGAGTTGTGTAAGTTTGAAGTAGCCCCACCCACTGAAATTCCAAGCCCCTTTGAGTCATTCCCTCCCTAATTCTGGTCCTGGCCTGCACCAGGTTGTTTTCAGTCTTTATGGTTTTTTTCTTGTTTAAAATGTCACATCACTGGAGTCCTGTTCTTTGCAGTCCTATGCCTGGCTTCTCCCCGGACATGATACATTTGGGATTCTGCCCTTCTGTGTTGTGTCAGCAGGTGGCTCCTTTATGTCACTGTATAATGTGTCATTGTGTGACCTGGCACAGTTCATTTATGTGTTTGTGTGTGGACAGACATCTGGGCTGTTTCCAGTGCCTGGTGATTGTATCAAAGCCGTTGTAAATCTGGCATACGGGTTTCTGGTTAAGCTGCATTTTCATCTCATGGAGGCGAGGCTTGATGACCCCTCCCTGGAAGTCCCTTCTGAACCAAGGTCCCTTCAATATTTTACAATGTTTAAAAAAACTTTTTTTTTTAATTGCCAGAGGCACATGCACTTGCCAGAGAGAGAGGAAGAAAGTACCCCAATGGGATGTGGTCATGCCATAATTCCTTCTCCATTTCTTCATCCTCTTGGGATTTGGGGCACTCATACACACATGCCCAGCATGTTTCTAAAGCCACTGGGATTAAAATTGTAGTTGGTCCTCTGGGATCTGGTTCCCTCAACTGCTAAGCTACAGGTCAGCCCTGTTTTCCGGTGTTAGTTCACTGTTTTCCTCCTGAGTAGATGGTATCATACTTGAACACAGAACTACTTTTAAATAACTGAGGGTCTTCTGAACATCACCACTTTACTGAACAGGATTATTGTTCAATTTTCTTTTGTGGTGGCAATTTGCTGGTAAAATAATGACCACACTGAGGATCTAGTCTTGCTAGTTTTGTATCTTTGCAGGGGTTGGCGGGTCTTCTTGTCCTCCAGCATCTGAGCTCGTGAGTGCATCCCACTAACTCCGTGTGGTGTGTTTCTTTGCACAGGTGAAGCTACCAGCCATTAACTTGAAGAACCCAAGCAAAGTGGGGACCCCACTTGGCTCTAAAGACCCTGCAGGAAGTAGGCTCTCCTTCCCACCAATGTAAGTACTTGAACAGACTATGACAATGACAGACAGCATCATAGGTCTCCTGGCCACCCACAGAACCCCACCTGGCCTTGCCACTCCCTTCCCAATGTCCTTTTTGATGCTGTTGAGCTTTCATCTTTGCATGGGTTTGTAGTCGGTGTACATGTAGGTGTAGGTATAGGTACAGATGTTTACCACTGCATTAGGCTGTGTCCTGTCTGAAATCCACCTCCACCAGGTCACCCCCACCACAGCTCACATGGGGACACAGTCCTTGCAGCACTGTGCTGCTCAAGTTCTCACATTCCCTGTACCACCAAGACCTGAGCCCAGGTGTCCACACCTCCAGCTCCGTATTCAGCTGAGGGGATATGAGGCACGTTATCTTTGTTAACCTCAGAGGGATATCCCTAAGGCCCTCTATGCTCCCTTATTTCCTGAAAGCTAGTTTAGTGACAGAACAAACATCATTAATTTCCTGACAAATACGTCAAACATCTCCTAAACAAGTGGGGAAAGCCCTCAATTAAAGGACATGTGAAAAATACCTTGGCAGTACTGAGGTCAGACTGAGAAATAGAGGAAAAAGATTGGTTTAGGTAGCAGTATAGAGACAAACATTGTAGACAGACATGCATACAGGTATAGATAGAAACTTAGGTACAGGTCCTGCTATATTAAATAGGTGTAGTTAGATATAGATACAGGTATAAAGATCTAGGTATATATATATAGGTGTGTGTGTGTGTGTGTGTGTGTGTGTATACACAGGTACAGACATATTGATACAGATATAGCTATGTACATACAGGTGTAAGGAATGGGCCGACTACACGAGAAAATAGAAATGTAGAGCCTTTGTTGGGAATGCTCCTGGGTTAGGTTTGCTAGTCAGACAGAAAGAGAGAGAGAGGGCCAGAGAAGTTATGTCCTAGGGAGGGATTTAGATATTTTTATAAGGGTATGGGGAGGGGGAGTGTCTTAGAGGCAGAAACAGTCCATGTACGGTGATGGTTTGGGGGAGAGCACACTTCTGTGCCACATAGGGTCTGGTGCCCAGTGTAGAGTAGAGCACCATGTGTTACATTCAGGTTAGATCCAAATGCGGCACAGATCTGATGACGGATTACATCCAGGTTGCATCAGTCGACTGGGGTGTGGCATCCAACCCCTACATCCAAGCTGCCCAGGCCTCTGGCCTAGCAATAGGTATAGATATAAGTGTGGGTATGACTACACACACACACACACACACACACACACACACACACACACACATATATATACATACACACACCTATGTTTTGCTGTAGTTACACATATAGATATAGATATAGGTGTAGGTATAGAAATAGTACAGATACAGATGTAGGTATTTATATATGTAGGTATAGATGTAGTATAGATGAAGATATAGAGATAGTTATAAGTACTGGGGTAGGCATAAACCTAGGTGTAGGTATAGATAAAGGTGCAGATATAGATATCAGTGAATCTGTAAGTATAGATATCGATAAAGACATAGGTATAGATTTAGATATATGTATTTTCTAGATATAGGTATAAGTGTGAGTGCAGATATAAGGGTTGGTATAGATATAGCTACAGTGTTATGTATAGATACAGGCATTGGTACAGAAACCGGTACAGGTGTAGCTGTAGATAAGTGTGTGTATAGCTATAGATAGAGTTGAACATGTACACATAGCTGCAGGTATAGATGGAGACATAGGTGTAGAGATTGGTGTAGGTATAGATGTAGGTGAACATGTAGGTGTACATACAGGCATAAGGGTAGTTATAGATATATGAATAGGTGCGGGGATAGAAAGAGATGCAGCTTTAGAAATAGACTTAAGTGTAGGTATAAATACAAGTTTGGATGTAGGTCTAGCTATGGGTGTCCATACAGATGGAGGTGTAGGTATAGATTAGGTACAGGTGTAGACACAGGTGTAGGTATAATATAGATACAGGTGTAGTATAGTGTAGATGTGCATGTAGATATTGTGCAGGTATAGGTAATGGTATAGAAACATATACAGGTATACATGTATATTATAGATAGAGATATTGATACAGATATAGATAGCTAGGAAAGACAGAAAGAGAAAGAGAGGGGGAGGGAGAAGGAGAGAGAGAAAAAGTGAACCTTCAGGAATACCCTTAATTGCCAGAGTAATGTATGAGTAAGACGTCTGAGTCTCAGAGGGAATAGGCAGTAGTCACCAGCCTGATGGGAAGCAGCTTCCCTGTCCCAGTTCAGTGCAGAAGACAAGGTCTGTGAACTTGTCACAGGTGATGAAAGAGTACACTTACAGTGATTGGGGAGGGGAGACAAAGCTATGGACGGAGCAACACGGTGGCAGGGCAGGTCATTTTTAATAGACAAGAAAGAACCAGTTAATCATCTGTTTCAAAAAACTGTAGCATCTGGGACCAGCAGTTAGTGTAATGGTTATGTCACTGGACTCCCACGTAGTCAACTGCGGTTCGAGTCCTGGATCCGGTGGCTTAAAACTCATGCCGGGAGCATGTGCGTGCATGCCCAAGATCCCGAGAGGAGGAATGGAGGAGAAGGGATTGCAGCGTGACCATCCCCCCTGGGGGGTGATTTCTCGCTTTCTATCTCTCTGTCTTTCTCTGTCTTTCTGGCAAGCGCACACGCCCTATAGCAAAAACCTCTCCAAAAAAAAAAAAAAAGAAAGAAAAAAAAAAACAAAGCTGTAGCACCTGAGCAGCCTATTACTACTCAGGAAAGGTGGTAGGTGGTATTTTCTGAAGAAGGCTGCCCTGTAAAAAGCTAAATTATTACTGACTTGTAATTGGCTATCATGAAGAAAGACTAAACATGCTTGCATCCATATACGAGGGATGCTTCTTTATGTTTAAATTGGAGAGAGAGATGAGTTGGGGAGACAGAGAGAGATGAAGAGAATGAGAGAGCCCTCTCCATTATGTTTTATCTAACTTACATCAGTGTGATTGCGAATTCTGCTGCTTGGTTAACCATTAACCTTTGTACTTAAGTTTAAAATTAATTTTTCTCTTTTGAAGGCCTGGTCATAAAACCAGTTCACCAACAAACTTTTCCAAACTCATCAGCAATGGTTATAAGGATGAGTGGTTACAACGAGGCGATTCAGATAAGAGGACCCCCAAGTCATCCAGGGCATCTGAGTCTTCTCAGTCCACCCAGGACCCTGAAGGGTCCCAGGATGCAGAGATGCTGCAAGACCAGGAGGCCCCAGAGGACTCTGAGAAAATTCAAGGTGAGGCTCATCAGCAGTTCTTCCCCTGATGCCATAGCTCTCCTTCTTATGTCATGACTCATCACACAGGAAGAGATCAAACACCATGCTACACCCACAGGAAGATCAAGTTGGCAGATAAACTGAGGACAGTGTGTGCTTTGCTTTGTCCTCTTTATCCAGATGATTAGCAAAAGTCATGACATTGAGGTGCTTCGTTTCCTATATTTATCAAAATGTGGCTACTCCAGCTGGTACTCCAAACAAATAATGTGCCAAATTAGATTGAATCTAGTGTGCTGGACCCAGCAAATTTGAACCCTAAGATATGTTGTCTTTTGCATAAGCAACTAGTCCTCTCTATGGCCCCTTCCTAAAAGCCCTCTGGGCTTTGGAAAGCACTCAGTATTCAAACATGAAATTATTCCATTATCAACATTTGTTATTGTTTGAATAATTTAGGACTTGAAAAAAATAATTGCCAGAGGGTGTGTGTTCTTGTGGTGGGGAGGGAGAAGGAGAAAGCATCCTATAGTGGGGTATAATTGTCACAACCCCTTCTCCTCCATTTCTGTTGGGATCTGGGGGCACACATAAACATACCTGGAGTGTTTTTCGTGCCCCTATGGCTAGGATTTGAACCATGGCTGGCCATGTGGGATCCAGCTTCCTTAGCTACCAGGTTATAGTGCTGGTCCATGATTTAGAACCTTCTCTGTAATTCAGTATTCAAAATAGTATATTAGTTTGTAGTTTTTGCAGTTTCATGAATAATTAGTTTTAGTTTTTAGACATGTTCACCCCAAGGCCTAAGAAGGAATGTTCTGTCTCCTCCGGCAATGGCAGTGTTTGATGTGATGCTTTGTGAGTGAGATCTCTGCATGCCTTTCCACAAGCTTCTTACTGTTCTCATTGAGTGAAAACTGGCAGTTACAGGTTGACCTTTCCTTTGTTCTGATGAACGAGATAGTGACGGGCTCATACTCCACTGATTAAGAGCTTCTTAAAAATCCAAAAACAATTTTTTTTTTCAGAGACCATGTGTGCTTACCAGAGAGAGACAGGGAGACACAGAAAGATATGGAGGGGGAGAAGGCACCCTTCCCCCAATGGGATTCAGTCACGTTACAATTCCTCCTCCTCCATTTCCTCATTCTGTCAAGATTTGGGGCACATGCCCAATGTTTTTTTCAAGCTTTTAGGGTCAGCATTTTAACCTTGCTATTGGTCATGTGGGATCTGGCTCCTTTAACCAGTAGGCCATGGGGTTGGCCTAAGAAGTGCCCTTTTAGGCTTTACAATGGCAACAGTGTTTCCTGACTTGCTATTTTCAGAAATACTGACTTTCTATTGTACTCATTCTTTAAGTAATTATGACTACTTAAAATACTTGGCCTGATTCATTAAATTGGACAACTATTATGCTTGTTCTTTGTTACAGAATCTCCTCCAAGTGAGTATTTATAGAGAAATTGACCTGCACCAAAAAGCAAAAAGTGTCTCACACAAAAAACTTGATGGATTTAATCTTTAAACCTGAGACCACGACTTTTCAGTAGCCTGTGGTAGTCTTCTCCAAACGGCATGTATTCTGAGTACAAAAGCCTTTGCTATATATACGCTATTTGAAAACCAGAGTTCTAGAAATGTAATATAGGGTAAGCAAAACATTTTTACAAGGTTCTTTTTTTCTTTTATACATCTTATACAAAAAGAAAAAAACTTACTTTAGTTCATTGATAACATTTTATCTCACCATGTGAAAGATGTGGTTTAAATATATTGCAGAATGGTTATACCAAGCTAATTAAAATATCTATAATTTTACATACTTATCCTTTTGTGCACGTGTGTGTGTGTGTGATGAGAATATTTAAAACCAATTCTCTTAGCAATTTTGAAATATGTTATTATGAAGTATAGTTATCATGTTGTATAGTAGATTACTAAAACTTACTCTAGTCTGACTTTGTATCTTTTGATAAACGTCTCTCCTTTCCCAGTCAACCACCAAACCACCCTCCTACTCGCCATTCGCCATTCTATGAATTCAGCTTTTTCAGATTTCACACATGAGTGAGATCATGCTGTTTTTATCTTTCTGTGCCTGGCTTCTTTCATGTCTTAGCAGAATGCTTTCAGGTTCATCCATGTTGTTACAAATGTATTACACCGTGTATATATAGCATGTTTCTTTATCCATTCATCCATTGATGGACATTTAGGTTGATTTCATATCTTGGCTGCTGTAAATCATGTTGAAATGAATGTGGGAATACAGATATCCCTTCAGTGTACTGATTCCTTTTCTCCTCTCCTCTCCTCTCCTCTCCTCTCTTCTCTTCTCCTCTCCTCGTCTCCTCGTCTCCTCGTCTCCTCCTCTCCTCCTCTCCTCTCCTCTCTTCGCTCCTCCTCTCCTCGTCTCCTCGTCTCCTCGTCTCCTCGTCTCCTCGTCTCCTCGTCTCCTCGTCTCCTCGTCTCCTCGTCTCCTCGTCTCCTCGTCTCCTCCTCTCCTCCTCTCCTCTCCTCTCTTCTCTTCTCTTCTCTTTCTTTTCTTTTCTTTTTTTCTTTTGATATAATCCCGGTAGTGGGATTGCTTGGTATGGTAACTCTATTTTTTTTTTTTTTGAGGAACAACCATACTACTTTCTAGAAGAGATGTACTAATTTACATTCCCACAAGCGTGGGAACAGTTTCCCCTTTTCTGTATATTCTCAGCAACGATTATCTTTTGTGTTTTTGGTAATAGCCATTCTGACAGGCATAAGATGATATCTCCCCGTGGTTTTCATTTGCATTTCATCATGAGTAGTGATGTTGAGCATTTTTAAAATATATTTATTGGACATTTGTATGATTTCTTTTGAGAAATGTCTTCAGGTCCTTTTTTTTTTTTTTTGAGAGAGAGATTTTTGCTATAAGGTGTGTGCGCTTGCCAGAGAGACAGAGAAAGACAGAGAGACAGAAAGTGAGAAATCACCCCCTTCAGGGGGGATGGCCATGCCACAATCTCTTCTCTTTGTCTTGGCATATTGGGCACTCAGGCATATGTGCTCGGTGTGTTTTAAGCCTCTTGGTCTGGGACTTGAACCATAGCCAACTACATGTGAATCTAGTGACATAACCATTATGCCATTAGCTGGTCCCTTGTCCATTTTTTAATTGGTTTATTTGTTTTCTTGCTATTGAGTTGTGTGGGTTCCTTATATATTTTGGACAGTAAACCCTTATCAGGTGTATGATTTCCAAATATTTCCTCCTGTTCTAGGGTTTGTCTTTTCAGTTTGTTGATTGCTTTCTTTGCTATGCAGAGGCTTTTTAGTTTAATATAATTCCACTTATTTACTTTTGTTTCATGTGCTTTTGGTGTCATATCAAAGAAATCATTGCTCAAACCAATGTTAGGAATCTTTTCTCTATTTTTCTTTTCAGTAGTTTTACAGTTTCAGGTCTTTTGTTTAAATCTTTATCCTATTTTGAATAGATTTTTGTATATAGGGTGAAATGAAGGTTTATAATATAGCTTATTACAGTCATTAAATAGGTATTTTAATGCATTTTTTAATTGAAAGAAAAGCAATTTTAGCTTTAATAAATCAAAGAAATGCTAAGAACTTGCTTAAAACTTAAAACCAGGAAACAGGTTAGGATTTTGTTCAAATAGTAGGTACATGAACCTATCAGCAGCTCAAGTCAGGACAAAAATCCTTAAAACTAGAAAATAAAGCCAAGAAGAAAATCAGCAATAGTTTAGTCAAAAGTCATAAAATTCTATTGCACCAGTTCAGTCTCATGTACTTACTCTATCTTCTGTTGTCATCCAATCTTCCCAATTAAATTCTGGGGTATAATATTTAACTCCAGACTTGTACTTACAATTAACTTGGCCATTTTCTTAGTTTTTGAACTCTTATTTCTATGCATCTGTATTTAATTTTCATAGTATAGCACTCCCTTCAGAACTTCTTGGAGAACTGGTCTGGTGTTGGTAAATTCTTTCAGGTTTTGTTTATCTGAGAATGTTCTTGTCTTCCCATATGAAGGATAATCTTGCTGGGTACAGTATTCTTGGTTGAAATTGCTTTTCTCTTAACACTTTGAATATATTTTCCCATTCTTTCCTCACTCACATTGTTTCCAATCAGAGGACCGGTGTTAGCCTGATGGGATATCTTTTGTAGGTAACTTGACATTTCTCTCTTGCCATTTTGAGTATCTTGTCTTTGTGGTTTTGGTCAATCTGGCTATAATATGTCTTGGAGAAGATCTTTTTGGGTTGATTCTATTTGGGGTCTTTTGTATTTCTTGGGACTGTATATTTGAATGTCTCTCTAGGTTTGGAAAGTTTTCTTATGGGATTTTATGGAATAGATTATCAATGCTCTTATGAGTCTTTTTGCTTTCTGAGATACCAGTTATCCAGATGTTTGGACATTTGATGGTATCTAGTATTTCTCGAATATTATTCTCATTTTTGGGGGCAATTTTCTCAGTCTTTATGGTGGATTTTTCTAGGCCAGCTGTTCTATCTTCTACATCTGAGATTCGATTTTCTGTATGATCAAGTCTACTTTTAATATTTTCAAGGGAGGTTTTGACTTCCTGTATTATAGCTCTCATCTCTAGCAGGTCGATCTGATTCATTTTATAGTGCAAGAATTTCCTCACCTCCTGGAACTCATCAACTCCTTTCTCTGGCTTCTTCTGCAGTTCATTGTCTCTATTCTCTTCCATCTCTGTTAGCTTTGTCATGATGAATATTCCAAATTCCTTTTTTTTTAGAGAGAGAGGTTTTTGCTATAGGGCACGTGTGCTCGCCGGACAGACAGAGACAGAGAGACAGAAAGCGAGAAATCACTCCCCCAGGGGGAATGGCCATGCCGCAGTCCCTTCTTCTTCGTTCTCCTCTCAGGATCTTGGGCATGCATGTACATGTGAGTTTTAAGCCACTGGGTCCAGGATGCAAACCACAGTCAACTACATGGGAGTCCAGCGGCATAGCCATTACACTAACTGCTGGTCCCAATATTCCAAATTCTTTATCTGACATTTCCATAAGTTCCATTGTACTGTCTGAGGATGTAGAGGAGTTATTCTTTTCCCTTGGAGGAGAGGTATTGTCTTGCTTCCCCATATTTCTTGTGACCCTGTGGTGATTTCTGGTCATCTGATGGATGGTGCATTTCTTCGTAATTCTTGAAGTTTAGTCTGAGTGTTCAGAGGTGGGTAGTAAGAGGTGATCTGCAGTCTCTCTTCTGTTCCATTTTCACTCTTTCTGCATCAGATTCAGTGGGAATTGAAGAATATTCTGACCCTAATCATATTCAAATGTTTGGATCCTGTTCACTTGGACCTGTCTAGACACTCAGTGCATGGAGGCCACTAGAAATTAATCTGGAGGGAGAAGACTCAGCAGAAAATCTTCATTTTTAGTCACGGAAAGCAATATTTCACAGCTCAAGTTCAGTAACCATCTCAGCAGTATGAACATTTAAAAATACTCATTATTCTGATCCAAAAGCAAGGGGTATATTGCTGTTTATTTATATCTTTTTCAATTTATTTTATTAATGTCTTGTAGTTTTCAGTATAAAAATCTTTCACCCTCTGGGACCAGCAGTTAGTGTAATGGTTATGTCGCTGGACTCCCATGTAGTCAACTGCAGTTCAAGTCCAAGACCTGGTGGTTTAAACTCACACCAGGCGCATGTGTGTGTGTGCCCAAGACCCGGAGAGGAGAATGGAGGAGAAGGGATTGTGGCGTGGCCATACCCCCTGGGGGGTGATTTCTCACTTTCTGTCTCTTTGTCTCTCTCTATCTTTCTGGCGAGTGCACGCACCCTGTAGCAAAAACCTCTCAAAAAAAATTTCACCCTCTTAGTTATAGATATTCTTAAAATTTGTTAATGCTGTTGATGCTTTTTAGAATAAAATTATTTTCTTAATTTCTTTTTCAGATAATTTGTTGTTTTTTTGTTGTTAATTTTGTATCTTGCAACTTTGCTCAGTTTGTTTATCTGTTCTAACAGTTTTTTGGTGGAGCCTCCTTTATATAAGATCATGTCGTCACCCAACAGGCAATTTCACTACTTCTTTTCCCATTCAAATTTCCTTCCTTCCTTTATTTTTTTGTATTACTTTACTTTATTTTATTATTTTTAAATAATTATTTTATTTAACTTTATTTACTTATTTTAAATTGACTAGAAAGGGACAGAGAGAGAGAAAGGGAGAAAATGAGAAAGCAAGGTCCAGGACTTGAACTGTGATCGGCCATGTGGGATTCTAGCACCCTTAACCACCACGCCACCTGCTGACCCCTAATTTTATTTTATACTAGGTATCAAGCACAGAACAATCCTCCTTAATAAAGTTGAAAGCCTTATTCAGAATATTTTTAATAATGCACATTTTAAAAAATTCATCTGCATGTTCCCTATAGCAAAAAAAAAAGAAAAAGTATTCATCTTACAAATTGTTCTGCACTCCAGATATAGAATAGCTTGGAAAACGACATCTAGAAAACAAAAGCCAATGTAAAAAGACAGATTAAAAAACTAGAACAGTACGGGTTTCATATGACTCAGATGTTAAAGTTTTTGTGATGATGAATCCATCATCAGTGTCAGAAAGCTATTCCTTCAGCTGGCTCCATTGCTCTGGATGTAAAGAAATACCTTTCCTTTCTGGTTTCTTTTCACCTCCCAGATCCATCTAATATTCTCTAATATCAATTAGAGTTTCCCCTTTAAAGTCTTGAACACTGACATACCTCATTTTCCCAATGTTAGACATGTTATCATCTCTGCTGCTGCTGCTCTGTATGGAAGACAACAGAGCTCTGGAAGTTTTTCTTGCTTCTTTACAGATATTTTGCTTATTTTATAGATTTTTTTTTGGAGCAACTTTCTTTTCTGCTTTAATTTCTTGTCAATTCACTGTCAGAATCACTGCCAGAAGAGCTCAATGCATTTTCTTTGATTTAAGCATTGCTCTGCTCCTGCTGTTGAATAGCCTCTTGTTCATTGACTCGCAACTCAAATTACTTTTATTTCTTTCTCTTGTCGAATTACCCTGCTAGAACCTCTTAGAACTATGTTAAATAGAGTGGGCCTCTTTGCTGCATTACTCCTGGAAAGCCTTCAACTCTACTGAAATTACTGTGACATATGACTTTTGTCCTTTATTCAGGGATGTGGTATATTGCTTTATTGAGTTGCATATGTTGAACCATTCTTGCATCCCATGGGTAAATCCCACTTGATTGTGGTATATAGTTCTTTTAACATGCTATTGAATTTGGTTTTCTAGTATTTTGTTGAGGATTTTTGCATGTATGTTCATTACGCATATTGGCCTATAATTTTATCTTCTTGTAGTGTCCTTTTCATACTCCTATGTAGGGTTAATGCTGGTCTCAGAAAATGGGTTTAGAAGAGCTTCCTCCTCTTAATGTTTTGGAAGTGTTCAAGATGAATTGGTATTAGTTTTTTTAATGCGTGGTACAATTCACCAGTGAAACTATCATGTCCTGAGCTTTTAAGGAGAGACCTTTATTACTCATTCATCTCCTTATTTTTTATTAGTCTCCTTATTAGTCTGTTCAGATTTTCTGTTTGTTCATAATTCAGTCTTAGTAGGTTGTATGTTTTAGGAATTTATCCAACTTATTGGTGTTTAATTCTTTTTTTTTAAATTTATTCATTTTCTACATTAATTCACTATACACCATCACAACACACAAATGAATTTTCCATCCAAAATACACTGTGCATTGGCTCAATCAAGCACATCAACATACATGTTCTCAGCAAATAATTTTCCAATTCTTATGTCCTGCATACCTTGCCTTTTGTTTTGCCATCCTTGATTCCCCATCCCCCACCCTCTGCTATGTCCCATCCTCCT
>NW_006199369.1:388015-397701 GCF_000334495.1 Tupaia belangeri chinensis
CGCAGCTTGGTGTTTAATTCTAGTCTCTTATTTCTTTATTTTTGTTATTAGTTGTAATATCTCTTCTTTCATTTCTGATTTCGTTTGTGTCATCTCTTTTTTTCTTTCTTAGTCTAAGTAGAGATTTGTCAATTTTATTTATATTTTCAAAAACTTAACTTTTTTTCCCTAAGGTTTTTACCATAGGGTGCACGTGCTCACTAGAGACAGAGGAACAAAGAGAGGGAAATTGAAAAATCACACCCCAGGGTGGCAGTGGGGTTAGCCATGCCACAAGCCCTTCTCCTCCATTCTCCTCTTGTGATTTTGGACATACACACACACACACACACACACACACCTGGTGTGATTTTCAAGCCACTGAGTCAGAGACTCTAACCATAGTTGGCCATGTGGGAGTCCAGCACCTTAACCATCATGCCACTTGCTGGCTCCTCAGAAACCTACCTCTTAGTTCTGCTGATCTTTTTTATTGAAAAAAAAAAAGATTTTGTAAAAACATACTAGAGTTAGGTACTATTTTGTTTTCAGCTTGTTTATTTGTTTATCTATTGATGAGAGAAAGCGGGAGTGAGAGAGACAAAGAGATAGGCACCTCACCATGCTGCAATCCTTCTGTCCTAGCCTCTCAGCCAGCCAGATTCACAGGTGTATGACCATACCAGGTATATCCTGGTCCAGTTAGGACCTCAACCTGGACCTTCCAAGAGGCTCCCGCATGGCAGAGCAGTGACCTACCTCCTGTGCCACTGTAGCCAGGACTCTCTTGTTTATGTTTGCTCTTATCTTTGTTATGTCTTTCCTACTGCTGACGTTAGGCTAAGATCGTTCTTTTCTTTTTTTTTTTTTTTTTTTTAAGAGAGACTTTTGCTATAGGGCATGTGTGTTTGCTGGAGAGACAGAGGGTGCCAGAGAGACAGAAAGTGAGAAATCACTCCCTGGGGGGAAGGTCATGCCACAATCCCTTCTCTTCCATTCTCCTCTCGGGATCTTGGTCACGAACACACACGTGCCCGGTGTGAGTTTTAAGTCGCTGGTTCCAGGACTTGAACTGTGGTTGGCTATGCGGGAGTCCAGTGATGTACCCATTATGCCACCTGCTGGTCCGATTGTTCTTTTTAAGGACCCAGATTTAAAAACACAAATGCAGCAGGTATAGAAGCTTACCTGCGAGGAATATATTAGTGGTTTTACTTTTTGCATAGCTTTATGTAGATGGAATTTACTTCACCATTGACAAAAGGTCTGTTCTGGACAAAAGATCTGCTCTGGGCCCAGCTGTAGTGGCACAGGTGGCAGTGTGCTGATCTGAGTGCTGGAAGCCACATGGCCAAGTGCAGGTTCAGATCCTGAGCTGATCTGGAATACGCTAGGTGTATGCAGGCCCAGGATTCTTTTTTTTTTTTTTTTTTTTTTTTTTGGGGGGGTTTTTTTTATAGGGGACGTCAACTTGCGAGATTTTTGCTTATTTATTCCATGTGTGTGTGTGAGAGAGAGACAGAGACAGAGATACAGAGAGATCTCTTCCAATGTAGAATGGCCATGCCCAAATTCTTTTTTCTCCATTTTTCCATTCCATCTGAATACTGGGCATTTCTGCACATGTTTCCAGATTTTTTTTGAGAGAGAGATTTTTGCTATAGGGCATGTGCATTCGCCAGAAAGAGAGACAGAGAGACAGAAAGCAAGAAATCACCACCTAGGGGGGATGGCCATGCCGCAATCCCTTCTCATGGGAGTCCAGCGACATAGCCATTACGCTAACTGCTGGTCCCACATGTCCAAGATTCTGACTGGCAGGAGGGCTGGGGGAAGGGGGTCACAGCGTGATGAGATTCTGTCCCTCTTATACTTCCTCACACTTTCTCTCACATGAGAAATGAAATGAGTAACATACACACATGATCTAACCAAGAGACTACCTTTTGGCATTTGTATAAGTTTATAAACTTCTATCAGGAAATAAATTGCAGGTGTTATGTCATCTCTGCATTTGTATTTAGCAGCAAGACCTGCTTAATTCCAGAGGAACATTTTAACCATACACAGCTAATGAAAGCCTGAGTTAGCAGCAAAGCCCTTAAATCTGGAAAAGCCATAGTGGGGACAAGAAGGGTGAACAGCTTGTCTTCTGGATAGCTCAGGAGTGCCATGACTGAAACTCCACCTCCCACCTTCTCGGCGTCTCCGATCCCAAGGCTGGAGCTGGTGCTGATGGCAGCCACACTCTCTCTCCCTCGCTCCGATGACTTTTCTGTATTTCCGTGTCTCTTCCGTTTCCTGTTTCACCTGCAGTCCATTGCGGTTTTAACTTTATAAACAGCAATAGCTAATCAAGTTAATATCATTTTCCTTCTGGTAGAAAACGATCTATTTAGAACCGATAGCTGTAACATTCTTGAAATTAATATTGTCAAGGCTTATTAATACTTTTTCCCTCCAGAAGACACACAAGCTTATTATAATTTTTTTTTTTTAATTTTGCTAGAGGGCACATGTGCTTGCCAGACAGAGACTGAGGGATAAAGGGAGGGGGCAAGTGAGAAAGCAGACACTTGCCTCCCCCCAAATAGGGAATGGCTACACCACAATACCTTCCTTACTTTCCTCCTGGGATTTGGACACACAGGCGTACATGCCAAGTGCATTTTTCAAGCCTCTGGGTCCAGGACTCAAACTGCTTAGTTGGCCATGTGGGCTCTAGCTGCCTTAACCTCTGTGCCATTGTTGTTGCAATATTTTGCAGTTATCCCAGATGTTTTGGCATGTCCGAAAGTTGGCCATTAGGTAGCTGGTATAATACTGTACTTTAAAAGGTATTAATGAAGGGTATAAGACTTGGGTACGAGGCACCTGCCACACAAAGTCCATTTTCGAGAGTTAGGGAAGCACACAGTCTGACTCAGCCTGTGTCCTCTTGCTCCTGCCAACTGACCGCACCGAGGCTGTGCCCTCACTATTCAGTTCCACTCAACACAGTTAGGTCAGCAGAATTTTTTCAACATACGCAGGCGTGACTCATGAATTGAAATACCTCCAATAGGGCATTCTCTTCTTGTCTGCCAGTGTGAATGCTGTGGTCTTATGTATGACTTGTGCCAGGAGGTAGGATTGTATGCTCAATTTTTATGTACACTCCAGGAATAATCATTATGAATAGGTACAGAAATATGGGGCTTTAAAATT
Source organism: Tupaia belangeri chinensis (assembly GCF_000334495.1). Classification (NCBI taxonomy): domain Eukaryota; kingdom Metazoa; phylum Chordata; class Mammalia; order Scandentia; family Tupaiidae; genus Tupaia; species Tupaia belangeri. Next base: position 391,202 of record NW_006199369.1, read on the forward strand.
GGAAATGAATATGTTAAATGTTTTCATTTATTAAAAAAAAAAGGTCATCTTTATCTGTTTACTCATTTGTTTGCTTTCATTGCAGGCCCAGAAGCTTCTTCATCTGCACCCACACCAGCAGAACTCAAATAAACCCTGATGCAATATGTACTTAGGATAACTTTGTATATGACTATGATATGACTGTATTTCAGCTGTATTTATAAGGCCCCAGGTATATTTTGTTAATATAGATTCTTATGGAATAATGTATCTTGCAGCAGATTTGGTATCATTGCGGCGAATGTGGTGCAAGTGTCTGGTTCTGTTTCTTGCCTTTCTCTGGTATGTGAAATACGTGTCAATAAACACAACTAAGGCCTCTGGTTCCCTTTGCCTCTCTGGCCTACTGAGGGCCCAGTGTCTGGGAACCAGTCTCCTCCTCCCTATGAGCAGCCTGCATCCCCTTCTCCTCTACGATCCACTACTGAGTGCCTTTTCTATTAGACTGTTAACCAGAGGAAACTCAGAGAACAAAACGTAAGCCTCTTCCATTATTTGGTTCTGTAATCTCTGTAGAAATCATTTTCTTGCTAACGACAACAACAAAATCCAGATATGGTGATATAGTTTATATTAAGAAGAAAGTTTTTCATTTATTATGCCTTGATGTTTCAAACATTCACTATAAAACATTGCAGTATCTGCTTATTTTACATTTTTACTAATATTTTTGCCTCAACTCAAGTCTAGAATATGAAAGATTTATTATTTTGTATCCATGACCTAAATATATGTGTAATTTTAATATTTAGTATACTTAACAAAAACTCATGAATAATCAGAAGGAATTCTCTTGTTTTATACAGTTCACTATTATTTATAAATAAGTGTTTAGCATTAAAATGTAGCTTTATATTTTGCATATTTAATTCATTAATAAAATAATTTTCTGTAGGAAGATTTTCAGAAAGCCAAATAAGTTCACAAATATTTTAGCTTCTTTTGCAGTATAAACTTATCATGCACTTGTTCACCTAAAATGTAATTAGTTCTTGAAATGAGGTACTTAGTTGGGCACATATATCTTTATTGTTTGATCACACTGATACTATTATGGGAGAATGTATGCACTATGTAAGAAATGTGAATGGCTGTATGTATTGAATAAAAAGAATATACTATTAGAGTAAGAAGTTTATTTTTTTCCTCTGTTTTCTCCTTTTTCCTCTCTTTGGAAGATGATCAGGTTACCTAGGTGATTAGGAATGGGATTAGTGTCCTTACAAAAGCAACCTCAGAAAGCTACCATGCTCTCCCACCATGAGAAGACACAGAGAGAAGGCTCCATCTGTGAACCAGATAGTGAACCCTTGCTAGACACTGAATCTACCAGTGCCTTGACCTTGGACTTCCCAGTGTCCAGAACTGTGAAAATAAGTTTCGTATTTTTATAACTATTTTATGATATTTTGTCGTAACAATCGGAGGAGATCAAGACAGGAAGGAAGAAATAAAACTGTGTTCACAGATACAGAAAATCTGAAAGAATAAAATATACTATAAATATCTTTACACATCATTTCCAAATTGAGAAGATCAACTAAACTGAGGACCTATATCAATAATTGTATATCTAGAGTATATACACAACCGCCAATGATGCCCACCCAATTTAGTGAGTGTGAAAGAGGGTCCAGCAAGACTTTAGAGGAAAGAGGATTGAGGTAAAAACAACCTGCAGAAGAGAAAACCCAGCCTATGTGGGAAAATAACAAACATAAGAATGAGGAGGAGTCCTGGTAGAGCAGAGCACTGAGGACAGAGGAGGGAATTAGAAGTACCATGTACATAGAAATAATGATAGTTGTAGTACTTGTAGATGTTGTTATCCAATGAGAAAATAAATACATTTTCGGCATTTAAAACAATGGCTAGCAATCAATAAATGATCTATATAGCTGTTATCTAATCATTAGAATGCCTAATGATAATATTTCTATTCAAGAGACAAGTCATTGTGTTCAAACACAGTATTTTTCTACTCTGGACTGATTCTAGAATAAAGGTTGATAGCCATTTAATTATTATTATTTTTATTTTTAATTTATTTTATTTTTTTGAGAGGTTTTCGCTATAGGGCGCGTGCGCTCTCCAGAGAGACAGAGAGAGAGATATAGAGATAGAAAGCGAGAAATCACCCCCCCAGGGGGGATGGTCATGCCGCAATCCCTTCTCCTCCATTCTCCTCTCGGGATCTTGGGCACGTACGCACACGAGCACGGCATGAGTCTTAAGTCACTGGGTACAGGACGCGAACCGCGGTTGACTACATGGGAGTCCAGCGACATAGCCATTACACTAACTGCTGGTTCCCAGCCATTTAATTATTAGCATTCTACTGACATATGAATGTAGATTATGTAGTAACAAAATAAATGACCAAAAAATAAAAAAATAAAAAAGCATCTCTGAGGCTCCAGGAGCTGCTCTTGGAAAGGTACTGCTTCTGGGGAAAAATGGTATAAAACAGAAAGGAGCGGTGCCCTTTGAGAACTGTAAGATGAAGAGGGAAGGGAAGGAGGCTCTAAAAAACAAAAACAAACAATAGAATGCAGAACACACAATCTCTCCTCTGTATTACCTCAAAGAGTCATTAGGCAAAGAAACTCTACACCTCTTGCTGGCAGCTGGTGTGGTGGTTAAGGTATTGAACTCCCACATGGCTGAACATGGTTCAAGTCTTGGACCTGGAGGCTTGCTTTTTCACTTTCCCTCTATCTCTCTGTGTCTCTCTCTAGTCAAGTAAAAAAACAGTAATAATTATAAATAAAATTAAATAAATTATTCTTAAAATAAATCCCACACCTCCATACTGATGGAGTAAAGCACACTTGAGTCCTATAAATCATCCCAATTGCATTCACAATATGAACTATACAAGAAGCTTTTATTTGAATACAATAAGACAAAGGTAAAAAATGAAAACATACAGTTGACAGAAATTCCTTTAAAAAATCAACCATGAGGCAGAAAAATCCTTTATTACAATACTTCTCAAGCAAGCGTTTAGAGATTGTAAAAAGATACACACAAACAACAATGACAAACACTTCAGCTTGAAAATTTAAAAAACTAAGGACATAAATGGCTCAAAAAGCAAACACAGGATTAAATGAAACAAGATTATTTAATTGCAGAAAGAAAAAGAATCAACAGAAAAACCATATTAGAAATGAAGACTAAGTATGAGGTCCCTATAGAAGAAGAGATTAGAATGAAAATTTTTTTTTTTTGGAGAGGTTTTTGCTATAGGGCATGTGCACTCGCCAGAAAGACAGAGACAGAAAACGAGAAATAACCCCCCAGGGGGATGGCCACGCTGCAATACACTTCTCCTCCATTCTCTTCTTGGGATCTTGAGCATGCACGCACACACACCTGACATGATTTTAAGCCATGGGGTCTGGGACTCGAACCGTGGTTGACTACATGGGACTCCAGTGACATAGCCATTATGCCATTTAATATGGGTACTGAAGAAAAGCAAGAAAACAGCCCAGAGATTGCAAATGAGATAAAATAGAAAGTATTAGAAGAATATCTGTTGAAACAAAGACAGTGAAAAAAAAGTTGAAGATATATAAATTGGATTCCCTAGAACAGAAGAACCAGCACCCTATGGAGGGTGATTTCTTACTTTTTCTTTTTCTCCCTCCCCCCTCTCTCTTTCTGTTACTCTCTGGTGAGTTCACATGCTCTCTGGCAAACTTGAAAATAATAACAATGAAGAAAGACTTCTCGGGCCAGCAGATGATGTAGCAGTTATGTTACTGGACTCCAATGGTGGCTTGAAAATCACACTGGGTATGGGTACATGTGTGCCCAAGATCCCAGGAGGAAAATGGAGGAGAAGGGATTAAAGCCTGGCCATACCCCTTGGGGGGGGGGTTCTCACTTTCCCTCTCATTGACTCTGTCTCTTAAGCAAGTGCATATGCCATAAAACAAAAAGGACCTCTTAAAAAAGAAAGACAGACTTCTGAAAAGCGATATGCAATATGGATGGCAAAAATGGAACAGTTTTCAAGAAAATCAAAATAATATAAAAACCAAGTATTTTATACCTAGACAAACTGTCCTTCAAACATCAAGGGTATAGAAAAACTATTTGAAATATATAAAAATGAACTCTTTGTGAAGCATCAGTTATAGGATTAGACTGACCTAACTAAAAATCACAGGAAAAAATTCAGTCAAAAGCTTGTTGATGAGCACACAATATAGTGATTATGGGTCTAAATGAAAGTAAAAGTGGGAACAACCTAAGAGAATAACATATAAATGTTAAATTTTTTTTTTTTGGAGAGATTTTCACTGTAGGGCGCGTGCGCTCGCCAGACAGACAGAGAGAGACATAGAGACAGAAAGCGAGAAATCACCCCCCAGTGGGGATGGTCACGCCGCAATCCCTTCTCCTCCATTCTCCTCTCGGGATCTTGGGCACGCACGCACACGCGCCCAGCTTGAGTTTTAAGCCACCGGGTCCGGGACACGAACCTCGGTCGACTATGTGGGAGTCCAGTAACATAGCCATTACGCTAACTGCTGGTTCCCAAATGTTAAATATTTTGACAAATTGGAAAGAACACAAAACTTTAGAAATGTGAAAAAATGTAAAATAAGTTTTTCTCTCTTTTAAAAAATGATTCCTAGGCCTTACTATTAGGAACTCTGATTCAGTAGGTGTGAGATAGGACCCAAATCTTTGTGTGTTTGTTTTCTAAGTTTCTTTCCCATGAGTGAGAGAGAGAGAAAAATTTATGGAGAAAGAGACAGAGATACACAGGGTCTTCATAATCACTATCCACCTCCAACTTTTGCCAGCCCTGAATCATGGGTACATGTGTGTCCAGTCTTCTTTGACTTCTCCAGACATGAACCAGAACCTTTCCATGTGGGTCAGTTTTACAGAGTATTACATTACTGCTGTACTACCATCAGCTTGGATAAACTTTTTGAAGGATAGATGGTATGTGGTAGTCAAAGAATATCATTAAAAACTGACCAACCAGATAGTACAAGTTTAAATAAGAACACAAAGTTATTCCTAAGGAGGTAAGCAAGAAAGAATTTATAAAATAAAAACACAAAACACATTACAGAGAGAAAGAAAAATAGAAAATATAATACTCATAATAATATGACAGTTGAGACTAGACATAATCAATAAATCAATAAATATGAATGAGCTTAACTCAGCTGTTATATTTTTAGTTTGGTTTACAAGGCAAGACACAAATTAGAAAATAGTTTGAGATGAATAAACAAAGGTATGACATACAAAAATTATAGGATATAATGAAATCTATAACTGTAAACATGCTTAAAAAAATAACTATCTTAAAAAAGAAAGACATACACACACAAAGAAGACATATCTCAAATCAGTAACCTAATTTAACAGTTTGAAGAACTAAAAGAAAAACAAACTGAACCTGAAGCTTGTAGAAGTTAGGAAATAATAAAGACTAGGGAAGAAATAAACAAAACAAAATAAAAAGAATCTAAAATTGGTTCTTTGTAAAAATCAACAAAGAAGACAAACTTTTATAAAGAATGACTAAGTGAAAAAGAGAGAGGACTCAAATTACTAAAACAAAAATTCAAAGTAAGGGCATTACTACCAACATTACAGAAATAAAATGATGTTTAAGAGAATATTATGAATAATTACACTTTAATAGGATTAGATAAGCAAGACAAATGGATGAATTGTTAGAAGGCTCTCATTACAAAAGCTGGCTCAAGGAGAAATAAAATCTGAATATATCTATAAAACTGAAGAGACTGAATCAGTATTAAAAACTTCCCTATAAAGGAAAACCCTCACTGGTGAATTCCATCAGTTAACATCTACCTTTCTCAAGTTCTTTCAAAAGAAGAACAGAAAGAACTTCCCAATTCATTTTATGAGGCTAGCATTACCCTGAATCCAAGTCAAACAAAGAAACCACGGAAAAGAAAACTATTGATTAATATTCCTTGTGAATATCAATGCAAAAATCCTTGACAAATACTACCAGTTTATTGAGAGAATTATCTTACATGAACAAGTGGGATTTAACCAAGTACAGAAGGTTGGTTAAATCAAGCAGTTAATGCAATGTGCCACATTAATGAAAGGAAGAAAACAGTTTCACATGTACACATGATAGTCTGAATCCAGAAAAAAAGCATTTGAAAAAATTCCACACACTCGGGAACCAGCAGTTAGTGTAATGGCTATGTCGCTGGACTCCCACGTAGTCGACCGCGGTTCGTGTCCCGGACCTGGTGGCTTAAAACTCATGCCGGGCGCGTGTGCGTGCGTGCCCAAGATCCCGAGAGGAGAATGGAGGAGAAGGGATTGCGGCGTGACCATCCCCCCTGGGGGGTGATTTCTCGCTTTCTGTCTCTATGTCTCTCTCTGTCTGTCTGGCGAGCGCACGCGCCCTACAGTGAAAATCTCTCCAAAAAAAA
>NW_006199369.1:397741-399274 GCF_000334495.1 Tupaia belangeri chinensis
CGCGTGTGCGTGCGTGCCCAAGATCCCGAGAGGAGAATGGAGGAGAAGGGATTGCGGCGTGGCTATCCCCCCTGGGGGGTGATTTCTCGCTTTCTGTCTCTATGTCTCTCTCTGTCTGTCTGGCGAGCGCACGCGCCCTACAGTGAAAATCTCTCCAAAAAAAAAAAAAAAATTCCACACACTTTCATGATAAAAAAATTCAACAACTTAAGAAATGAAAGAAACTTCCTCAACCTCATAGAGGACATTTATGAAAAACCTACAGCTAATATCATAATCAATGATAGAAGACTGAAAACTTCCCTTCCCCTAGATCATAAACTAGTTAAAGACATTTTGTTACTTCTCTCTTTTTTTTTTTTTTTAAGGTTTTTGCCATAGGGCACATGCACTTTCCAGAGAGAGACAGAGAGAGGGAAAGTGAGAAATCAGCCCCCCTCCTGGGGGGATGGCCATGCCACAATCCCTTCTACTCCATTTTCCTCCTGGGATTTTGGGCATGTATGCACAGATGCCTGGTATGATTTTCAAGTCGCTAGGTCTGGGACTGGAACTATGGCTGGCCCTGTGAGAGTTCAGTGCCTTCACCATCACACTACCTGCTAGTCCCTGCTTATGTTACTTCTATTCAGCATTGGACTAGAAGTTTTAACCAAAGCAATTAAGGAAGAAAGAGAAGTATAATAGTATAATAGTAAAAGGAAGAAGTAAAACTGTATTTATAGATGATGTTATGCTATGATCTGAATGTTGGTGTTCTCTGAAATTTGTATGTTACAACTCAATCTCAACATAGTAGTATTAAGAGATGTGGCCTCTTAAAAGGTAATTAGGTTGGAGCCGGCAGGTGGTGTGGTGGTTAAACTCTGGACTCCCACATGGCTGACTGCAGTTCAAGTCCCAGACCTTTTGGCTTGATCTTACTTTCCCTTCCTCTCTCTATAATCAAAATTTAAAAATAACAGACAAAAGTAAATACATAACTCTTTAAAAAAATGAACGTAATTAGGCCATGATGGCTCTTGTGAAGGAATCAGTACTCCTAAAAAAGATGATTGAGGGAGACAGTCCCTTCGGCCATGTGAGTATCAGCCAAAAGGAACCAACTTTGAAGTAGAGAAAGCCCTCATTAGACACCCAATCTGCTGGTCCCTTGATCTTGGACTTCACAGCTTCTAGAACAGTAAGCAGTAAATTTCTGTTGCTTATAAATTCTAAGATAGTTTGTTACAGTAGCAGAAGTGGACTGAGGCAGATGACACGATATATAAAATCCTAAAGAATACACATACAGGGACCAGCAGTTACCGTAATGGCTATGTCGCTGGACTCCCACGTAGTCGACTGCGGTTCGAGTCCCGGACCCGGTGGCTTAAACTCACGCCAGGCGCGTGTGCGTGCGTGCCCAAGATCCCGAGAGGAGAATGGAGGAGAAGGGATTGCAGCGTGGCCATCCCCCCTGGGGGGTGATTTCTCACTTTCTGTCTCTCTGTCTCTGTCTGTCTGTCTGGCGAGCGCACGCGCCCTATAGCA
>NW_006199369.1:399305-409958 GCF_000334495.1 Tupaia belangeri chinensis
AAAAACCTCTCAAAAAAAAAAAAAGAATACACACACACACACACACACACACACACACCCTATTGTAGCTAATACATGAATTCCACAAGGTTGCAGGATACAGTATCATCTCTCAAAAACCATTTGCATTTCTGTACACTAACAATGAACAATCTGAAAAGGAAATTAAGAAAACAATTCCATTTATAATAGTATTAAAAAGAATAAAATACTAAAGAATAAATGTGACCAAGGAGGAGAATAATTTTACACTGAAAACTATGAAAGATTGCTGAATAAAATTAAAGAAGACCTAAATAAATGACAAGACATTATCACAGATTGGAAGATTTAATATTGTTAAAATGGAAACACTCTCTCAAACTCTCTATCTACCCTTTCAGTGCAATTAATATGAAAATCAACAAATGGAGTAGCAGTTACATCACTGGACTCCCACATGGCTAACTCCGGTTTGAGTCTTGGATCTAGTGGCTTGAAACTCACCCTGGGTGCATGTGTGTGGGTGTATGCCCAAAATCCTGGGAGGAGAATGGAAGAGAAGGTATTACAGCATGGCCATCCCTCCCGAGGGGCAGGGAATTTCTCACTTTCCCTCTCATAGTCTCTGTTTCTGTCTGTCTCTCTCTCTGGAGAGCATACATTCCCAATGGCAAAAACCTTTAAAAAATGAAAAATCACAATGACCATTTTTGCGGATGTGGAGAAGCCCATTTTAAAATTTATATTAAATTTCAAAGAATCCCAAATAGCCAAGAAATCTCAAAAAATAAAAGTAAAGTTGGACTCATACTCCTTGGTTATATAACATACAAAAGTGTACTAATCAAAACAGTATGGTACTGGCGTAAGGACAGACATAATTCTGACGATGTAAAATCAGATCCAGTGATGTAAAACTAAGAGTCCAGATGCCTACAGTCAATTAATTTTCAACTAGGGCCAAGACTATTAGTGGAGAAAACATAGTCTTAAAGTTTCAACCCTCTAATCATGCCTTAGTCTACTTCATCCTGAAGCTACTCTAGGAGCCCCAACTAATAGTTGTGACATTCTTCACTATGGAGAGTCCAAAAGTTTTAAGAATTTGGTGCCAGAAACCAGAGATAAAGACCAGGTAGTTTATTCCCCCTTTATTATAACACAGATAGCATCTGGAAAACCTTAAAAAATGATTGACCAGACCAACTCAGATAAGCCGCTCAGTGTTTCAGCAGTAATGTGCTGCTCAAATAATGCTAGATCCCTGTGGCAGGTCATGGGTTCAGTTCCCGGCCTACCTGTAAGTGCAAAATGCAAGCTCCCATGCTCCTACCTGGCTACGGAGGTTGGGACAGGAGGAGATCACAGCACGAGAGTCTATTGAGAATGCTTGTCTTTTTGCTGTCTTGTTTTTCTGTTTCTCTTACATTAAATAAATAAATAAATAAATAAATCTCAGACCTTTAAAAACAATTCAGTAGGTTATTAGCATATAGCATTAATATGTAGAAATCTGCAATTGTTTATTAACTGAATTGTCAAAAATTGTATGTTATACTGAACAACATGATGAAACTTTCATATACACAAACAATAACCATTTAATATATAAAATAGAGAAAACTACATTTATACTAACAAAAAAACTTAATTATTTTGGAATAAACTTATCAATAAGCAACATCTACATGAACAAAAATTTTAAAACACTCCTGAAGACCCCAAAATAGTTTTGAACAAATGAAAAGACATCCCTTATTTTAGACAAGATGACAACATCATAACAATGCCAGTTAATTTATAAATTTACACAATCCCAATTAAAAAACCAATAATCCTCTGATGGAGTTAGAAAAGTTGAGGGCCAGCAAGTGGCACTGAGGTTAAGATGCTGGATCCCACATGGTTGATTGATTTTGTGATTCAACTCCTAGACCAGCAGGTTGAAAGTCATGCCAGGTGTTTGTACGTATATGTATGCCCAAAATCCCGAGAGGAGAATAGAGGAGAAGGGATTACAGCATGGCCATCTCCACTGGGGAGGAATTTTTCACTCCTCCCATACCTCTCTCTTTCTGTCTCTCTCTCTGGTGAGTGCATACATCCTATAACAAAACTGAAAAAGAAAAGTTAACACTGAAAGTTTTATGGAAGGCCAGCTCTGTGGCCTAAGGGAACTGGATCCCATATGGCAGACTGCAGTTTGAATCCTGGCCCTGCAGTTTGAAAAGCACACTGGGTGTGTGTACCTGTATGTGCCAAATCCCCACAGGATGGAGAAATGGAGGAGAAGGGGTTGTGGTGTGACCATACCCCATTGAAGGATGTTTTCTCACTCTCTCTGTCTCTATGACACTGGCAGTTAAAAAAAGAAGCAAAAGAAAGAAAGGCAGTACAGAGACTTTAATCAGGACTCTTGCATTAGGCACGGGAACCCCTGTGGCGGGGTTTTGCAATCAACCTCAAACCCTAATAAAAGACAAATGGAAATTGATTGCCAATGAGCAGGGCAGGGGGCAGGCAAAAACTTAAGAAGAAGAAACATTAAAGCTGGGAGATTCTGGCTAACATGGATTCACGATTCTTTCTGAAGACAGACCAGGATGATAAGACATGGTGATTAAAGGAGGAGGAATTTGATTGGATATCAAGAATGGGGGATTTCTGAGGGATTTTTGATGAATGAACTAAGTCCACAGACTCTGGACTAGCGACAGGCTGAAACTTTCAGAAGAACCTGGGTCATGTTTAGTCATGGTGGCTACCCAAATTAATCTATAAGTTTATATGCAATCCTCATCCAAATCCCAGCATAGATTTTTGCAGACATAGACAAGTTTGTTCTAAGTTCTATATGGAAAGGGACAGGCTTTAGAATGGCTAAGACAATCTCAAAGAAGAGTCAAATAGGGGCCAGTAGGTGGTATAGTGGTTAAGACACTGGACTCCCAGCCTGGTGGACTATGGTTCAAGACCTAGACCCAGCGACTTGAAACTCATATGGGACATGTGTGTGTGTGTGTGTGTGTGTGTGCCCAAAATCCCAAGAGAAGAAAGGAGGAGAAGGGATTGCACCATTACCCCCCCTCCCCTTGGGTGATTTTTTCCTTTCTGTCTCTCTGACTGTCTGGCAAGTGCATATGCCCTATTCCAAAAACTTCTCTCTAAAAAAATATTTTAAAACAGAGTCAAATAGAAAGATCACTCTATCCACTATTCAAGGCTACTGTATAGTTACATTTATGAAAAGAGTAAATACTGAGAAAGAAAGAACAGAGACACATAGATGACTGGGACCAAAAAGAAAACCCAGAAACAGATCACATAAATATGCTCAATTAACTTCTGAGAAAGAAGCCTAAGCAACTCAATGAAGAAAGAATACCTTTTCATCAAATGATGCTAGTTCATCCTCAAGCCAAAAGGAAAATAAAAGAAAGAAAAAGAAAATAGAAATCTTCATTTGTCATAGATAAGATGGACTATGAACTTAAATGCAAAATATAAAACTATTACTTTTAGAAAATACATGAGAGGCACCAGCAGATGGTGTAATGGTTACATTGTTGGACTTGCACACAGTCGACAGAGGTTCGAGTCCCAGACATGATGGCTTAAAACTCACACCAGGCGTGTGCATGTGTGTACCCAAAATCTCCAGAGAAGACTGCAGGAGAAGGGATTGTAGCATGGCCACCATACTCCTGGGGGGTGATTTCTTGATTTCTATCTCGCTGTCTCTGTCTCTCCAGTGAGCACACATGCCCTATGGCAAAAACCTCTCTTTAAAAAAATGGGACAAAATTCGTATGGGTTATGCAAAGAGTTCTTAGACTTGACAACAAAAGTGTAATCTATAAAGGGAAGTTAGATAAATTGACCTCATCAAAATTAAAAAAAATTTACTTTGTGAAAGTGCATACAAAGAAAATTGAAAGACAAGCTACCTACTAAGAGAAAATATTTGCAAACTATTCCAGCTAAGAACTCAAAGTTTGAACAGTGGTCCCCAAAATTTTTGGAACCAGGGACTGGTTTTATGGAAGACAGTTTTTCCATGGACCAGGGTGTGGGGAAGGGGATAGTTTCAGGATAACTCAAGCATATCACATGTATTGTGCACTTTATTTCTATTAGTATTACATTGTAATTATAAAGTAATAATTATACAGTGAACAAACTGATTGGCTGGGACAGTTCATAAAGTGCCCTCCACCCTTTCTTAATCTCAGAGTTCCTGGAATTCATGATGTAAAGAATAATGCACAGCCAATCAGTTGCCTACATTACTTCAAATGGACCAACGTAATTTTTTTCACAATTTGTAAGCTCCCTCTTCTTGCCCTGCTGTTATATAAATCATAATGCAGACTTAGTGCGAGCCCTGAGCTTGTTTTCCTAAAACGATTGATAGATGTTTGTCTTTTACTCATTTTGACTAAGTGTGGCTGATACACACCTTGTGGCTACACCAAAACCACGACTGAGACAAGAGCACAGTCTCAGATCAGAGGCACAGATTGAAGGGGTAAATAAAATAATGGGCAGGCCTTGCATAGATGTCGGATTTTGGCTTAAAGCCTGCCATTGATGTAGCTATACAATTGAAATAGTCAACTCACTTGTGCTATAGAGCCTGCCATCAGATGCAGCTTAATTGTCACTTGACACTCACTGATAGGGTTTTGAAATGAGTCTTCAAGCAATTGATTGATTATGGTCTCTTTGTAACCAAACTTCTCTGCTAATGTTAATTAGTATTTACAGCTGCTCCCCAGTGCTAGCATCACTGCCTCAGCTCCATCGGGCATTAGATTCTCATAAGGAGCACGAAGCCTAGAGCTCTTGCATACACAGTTCACAATAATATTTGTGCTTCTAAGAGAATCTAATGCTGCCACTGATCTGACAGGAGGAAGCGCCCAGGCAGTAATGCAATGGGGAACGGTTATAAATACAGGTGAAGCTTCGTTCATTTGCTCACGCCTCACCTCCTGCTGTGTGGCCCAGTTAATAGCAGGCCATGGGTTGGCCTGGGGTTGAGGACCCCTGATCTAGAATAAACAAAGATTCTCAAATCACAATAATAACAAAAGCAAACACTCCATTGGGTCAGCAGAAAAGTTGTGATACACTTTTGCATAGAAAAACAGAAAAATACGTCATGACCTTTCTGACAACCCAATAGTTAGAAAAAGACATGAACAAATATTTTACCCAGGAGGAGACACAGATGTCAATAAGCACTAAAAGAGATTCAACACCATTTGCCATCAGAGAAGTGTAGATTAAAACCACAATGGAATGCCACCCCTATCAGAAAGGCTAAAATAAAAACGACAGCATTGAACACTGGTGAGGCTATGGAGCAAGGATCTCTCATATGTGCAATAGGGGATATAAATTATTACCATTCTGGTAAACAGTTTGGTATCTTCCTGGAAGACTTTCCATGAAATTACCATAAACCCATCAATTCATTCTTGCCATTTATCCCAGAGATACGAAAAGTTATATTCACACAAAAACAGGCACATGAAATTTCAAGCCAACTCTAGTCTTAATAGCCTAAAACTGAAAACAGCTTAGGTGTCTTTCAACAGGTGACCGGTTAAACAACCAGTGGCGTATCACACCACAGAATACTGCTTGGCAATAAAAAGAAACTGTTGATACACACATCGACCTAAAAAGAAAGGCTGAAACAGAGCAAATGAAACAAAAGTAGTTTATCTGAACTGAGGACTTAAGACAAATCACAGATTCTGGTTGTCCAGAATATGTGCACAGAAATGCCTGCTGAGAGCTGGTTTATATAACAGAGCAGGGCAAGAAGAGGGAGCTTACAAATTGTGAAAAAATTACGTTGGTCCATTTGAAAGTAATGTAGGCAACTGATTGGCTGTGCATTATTCTTTACATCATGAATTCCAGGAACACTGAGATTAAGAAAGGGTGGAGGGCACTTTATGAACTGTCCCAGCCAATCAGTTTGTTCACTGTAAACTAAGATATTTCCTTTGGGCAAAAATCCCAGTGGGAGTAGGCGTAACAAGGCCTCAAGCTTTTATCTCCACTGCTATTTTAGGGGACCTCGGCTGACAGACTACTATAAGCTGCTTTTCTCTCTTAACAGAATGGATAAATCTCCAGGGAATTGTGTTGCATGAAAAGTGAATTTCTAAATGATTAGACACTATGTTGCCTTGTATATACCACTGGTGAATGACAAACTCTTAGAAATAGAAGACACATCAGTGGATGCCAGGGCTGGGGAATGGGGATGACGGAGTTGTGAGGAAGGTAGGTGTGATATCCCAGGGTAACTTGAGACATTGTTTAGACACGGAAATGCGCAGTATCCTGACTTTGGTGGGATCACATGTGTGAGAAAATTATATAGAACATTATATAGAACAAAATCCAACACAAAAGCGACTATGAGAAAAATGGGGATTCTGAAGGAGATTGGTGGATGGTGTTAATGTCATATCTAGGGTATGTTTTCAAGATACTACCATTGGAGGAAGCTAGATAAAGGCTATGAGGGATCCCTCTGCATTACTCCTTACAGGTTAATAATTTGCAATGACATCAATCAACATTCAAATAAAAGGGGCCCAGAAGGTGGTGTAAAGATAAAATGCGAAGCTCTATAAGGCTCACTCAATGGGAAGATCCTGGGTTTATGCCTGGAGACCTTCCTGAGGATGTCAGGCACTTGTATGTCCATGAACTAGGGCCAACTGAAGCAGGGAATGGAAGGAGTGGATTGTAGAGTCAGGGCCCGGTTGGGAGTGCTGTCTTCCTGTCTCTGTCTCTCTTACTTGTGGGAAAAATCAACTTAAAAGCAAAAATTCAGTTGAAATTCTTCAAGCTGCAACTAGCTAGAATTTCAGGGTGAGCCATAGGCAGCACTGGGGGTCTGGAAAGGCTTTTCTGGAGATGACCTATAGGTTGAGGCCTAAGTGACGAAGGAAGGCTTGGGTAGAGTAAAACAACACAGAGTGCGGGGACGGGCCTGGAGTAGGAGCTGGGAGTGTTCAGAGAGTAAGCAGAAGAGAGTGGCTGGAAAGATGTGTATATGCACTTCACCTCCACAGGTCTGGCAATTTCCCCACCAAACACTCTTTTTTGTCTCTTGAGCTAGTTTCTAGCACTTGCAGAAAATGTTTATCCCCCCTTAGTTTATATCTATGCACATTTTGGGGTTATCTATGGCAACACAGATGTAAGCTTTAGTGAACTGGAATGAAAAAAAGGAAAAAGCATCAATAATGAAATCTTAGGACACTGAAGGGTTCTAAATGATGAGTGGGAGCTGGAAGGAGGCTGTGTTTGACAAGAAGCCCCAATAATACCACCTTGTTGTATCTCATCCATCCCTGGAACAACTGGCAGAGTGGCATCCTTTGGTGGACCAGGAGGCTGAGCTCCAGTATAGAAGACAATCTTCACTATCTTCACTATCCCCAGGTGGAATTCATAGGGAATATGACTGAGATAATGGCAGAGGAGGAGACCAGTCAGAGGGAAGGGTGAATGGAAAACTGGAGCGTAGACAGCAGAGTTGGAAGGAGGGCATGGTCTCTCCTGTGTCCTTTGGCACTTGACTTCTGGATCAGACAGTCCTGGAGGCTTCATGTGAGAAGTGCCATGTCTTGCCGGCCCCACTGAGAGGACACAACCAGGTCAGCCAGTGGTGCCCACCCAGGTCTGGGTATGACTTGTGCTGTTCGTGGATGTTCCATTATCTGTCCCCGTTCTGGAAACGTGGAGGTGTCCTTGCAGTCTGTGAACCTTTTCCTTCAAGTTCAAATGAGCAGCCCCCAAAACGTGGGGATCTCCAGTTCCTTGGATTACACTGCAAGACTTGCTATTGGTTGGGAGAGGCAACCGGAAAAAGGCTCTAGGTCCCAGGGGAGTGACCTATCCAGGTCTGAGCTGGGGGGTGACCTTGCAGAGGGTCTGAGTGACACTTTGTGCCCTCCAGGCAAGGTTCCTAGTCCAGTCTACCTGACTGGCAATCAAAATGCTACTTTTGTTCAAGGATTGAAATGGGTATATGCACTTGCATGGGTTTTGGGACCTGCAAATGAGCCAGTCAGCTATTCAAAAAGCACTGTGTTTTGGGGTTTCTGCATGGAGGATGTTTTAGAAAGCTGCTGGGATGGAAAGGGAACAATTGGCACAGGGGTGTGGGGAGTGAGGCCGAAGCACGGAAGGAACTCAGAATCTCAGAAATATTGAGACGGTGGGGATATTCCAAAGTGAAGCAAGGGACATTCCAAACACCTAAGATCTCTCAGACAAGAAGTGGCTGAGAACTTGGGTCTTAACAAGGTAGAACAAAAACCACACCTGGAATGACCACTGCCTAACCTTCAGACTCATTAAACCTCCCTGTATGAGTGCCAGCAGGTGGCATGGTAGTGAAGGCACTGAACTTCCACGTGGTTGACAGCAGTTTGAGTATCAGACCTGGTGGCTTGTTTTCTCACTTTCCCTTCCTCTCTCTCTCTCTGGTGAACACCCGTATCCTATAGCAAATTTAAAAATAAATAAATAAATAAAATACATGATTCTATTTAAAAATCCCCCACAACTCCATGTACTGCATAAAGCTCTAGATGACACCCTGACCTACTCCATGATAGTTTGGAATAACCATGGCAATGACTGGAACTATACTTATAAGGCCAAACACTGGGTGTCACAAACCATCCGTTATTTAGCCTGGAATTAAGGCAAGCCATACTCACTGAAGTCCGGGCTGCCCTGTCTATGGGGTAACCATTCTGTCTTTCCTTCTGGGTAACTTCACCTATCTCCCCTCATGCTTGGCTGCTCCACCTAGAGAGTACTCTGCTCTGTACACTTTAACAAATGTGCTTTGATGCTCCCTCAATGGCTTGCTCTGGAATTCTTTCCTGCATGAAGCCAAAGATCCTCATGTCCCACAGGTCTAGTCTACCTAGCAACATTACCAGCTCCGGAAGAATTTCTAGCAATTTGAACTCACTCTTGGGTTTTGCGTGAGATGGCAGTGTGGTGTCACTACCAGGTGTGGCCTGGTCTTGCCATCCCCTCCTCTCCTGGCCCTCTCTGCTTCTTCATCACTTGTGGAGGTCAGGGTGGCCAGGCCCAGAGCCAGCATGCTCTTGTATGTGTCCAGTGAAATTCATAGGCAGTTGTTCCTCTGCCTGAGCTCTGCCCCAGGCCTCAAGAGAGAAGCCTAAAAGTCAAAATGGAGTCACTCCTACCTCCTCACTAAGTCAAGGCTGAGGTATTATCTCAGGCAAAAGTGAAAACAGACTTGTTTCCCAAACAGGCCAGTTTCAATAGGCATGCTAATGAGGCCCCCTCCATTTCAATCCTTGAACAAAAGAAGTCACCCAGCGCTAACACTCCATTTCCTATTGCCTGTCTCCCAGTCCCCACCCTACCGGGAAAGTAACTGAAAGAAATGACTGCTTTTTGTATTGGTTTCTGCTTTCTTCAGCCCTTGTGTCACTCCTCCATTCTCCTGGACTCTAACGGTGGTCCTCCTCACGTGGGAGACCAGGGTCTTGGCCACTATGCCACCTGCTGGCTCCCCCACAACTCTTTCCAGATCCTTCTGCCTTGGCAGTCCGCTGCTTCAGGTCGCTGCAGTGAGCTGAGATTGCTCTCTGGCTGCCACTTCCATGCCACAGGGGTAAGGTGTGACTTCACAAGGTTGCCTGTATGTTTTGACTCCCGTCTTCACACAGTCTCTTAGAAATGAAAGAAAAGGCTGGCAGGTGGTATGGAGGATAAAGGCGCTGGATTCCCACATAAACGACTGCGGTTCAAGTCCCAGACCTGGTGGCTTGCTTTCTTGCTTTCCCTTTCTCTCTTTCTGTCGCTGTCTGGTCAAATTAAAAAATAATAATAACAAATGGAATTAAGCAAATAAATAATTCTTAGAAAAATAGAAAAGAAATGAGAGAAAGGAATCTTTAATCCTGCGGGACGGGGCACAGCCACCGACGTCAGCTTCCGTCGAAATGGTAAGGAAGCCTTTGCGGAGCAAACCAGCCCCCCAGGGCTCCCCCTGGCCCTTTCTTCCTAGGTTAGGAAAGCAGTCGCCGAGACCTTAGGAGGGAAGCTGTGACTAAATGAGTCACTTCCCCCGCGGGCAAGCTCTCCGGCTCCGGGCGCTCGCTCACACCCCCCAGGTCCCAGGATTAGGAAGGTGCTGGGAAAA
Organism: Tupaia belangeri chinensis; assembly: GCF_000334495.1. Taxonomy (NCBI): domain Eukaryota; kingdom Metazoa; phylum Chordata; class Mammalia; order Scandentia; family Tupaiidae; genus Tupaia; species Tupaia belangeri. The sequence continues at coordinate 409,516 of NW_006199369.1, forward strand.
TCCCCAAAGGAGAGGCGGAGGAGGAGAGATCAAGTGGGACACCATGGCCTGGCCTCACACTCCAGATCAGCCCCGGACAGGTTCAGCCCTGGACAGGTTCCGCAATGCCTTTTCCCTGGCACTTGCATGAGCTGGCCCTAGCCCCTGCGGCCACCTCTAGACAGACACCCCCTGGCTCCTGCACTAAGCAGGGTGACCTGGGGGTAGTCATCCAGCCGCTTCCACCCGCGTTTTCTGCGCGGCAAAACGGGCACGGCAGCAGTGGTAAGAGCTGGCTTCGGCAGTACCCGCGGCTTAATGAGTAACAGGGTGGCCTCTGGTTATTCACGGCTGCCCCACAGTCCGGGAAAAGAGAGGAACAATAGTGGGCGGTGCCGGGACAACCTTTCGGGCCCAAGGTGGGCGTGGGGAGGCGAGGAAGTCAGGGGCGGGGCGGGGCGGGG
>NW_006199369.1:409970-466084 GCF_000334495.1 Tupaia belangeri chinensis
GCCCGGGCAGTTTAGCGGCCAGTTGCAGGGTCGTGCTGAGCGGGAGGCTGGCGGGGCTGCCCCAGCTGGGCTCAGCGGGGGACCTCAGCTGGGCGGGGCGCGCATTTTAGGAACTGAGAGTCACCTGTCCCGTCGTTACCTCTTCTCAGTGGTCCAGTGACCAGTCCCGCCCCATTGTCCGCGAGCTTCCCGCGAACTTCCCTTCTCTGGGCCCTTGCAGGGGTGTTTGTCGCCGCGTAGCTGCGCGGAGGTGGCGCAGCCGGCGTAGGGAGCCCGAGCCGGCAGCGGAAGGCGGTGAGTCCGCGGCTGGATTCTGCTTTCAGATCTCACTTCGCAGGATGGTCGCGCGTCCCCTGCCTTGGCAGTGCTTCCGTTCATCTATTGGTCAAGTGACTGACGCTTACGTCCACCCGGGCGGTCAGCTGCGAAGGCGGTGCAAGGAGGGCCTGGCAGGAGGGTGCGCGGCGCGATCGTGCGGGGAAGATGTGCGCGGGGCTGCCGAGGGTGCGCGCAGCGAGGGTGTGAGCTGGGCCCGGGGAGGCTGCACGCGGGGCCTGGAGCGTGGGCGCGGGGAGAAGGGTGCACAGGAGGGCTAGGAGAGTGTGCGGGGAAGAGGGTGTCCAGGGTGGAGGGTGCGCACTGAGCTGTGGGGGAGGGGCGCGCCGGAGGATGCGCTTCCAGGGTCCTGTCTCTGAACGCTGTGGGCACCCCAAAGGGGCAAGACTGTTTTGTTCCCCCCCGGCTTTTATGGCGAGAGGGAGTAAAGTTTCATTTTGTAGGCTGGTGCGAGAACCTTCAGAATTCAGATGGATCCAAGTATGCTTGGATCCAACACTTACCAAAATGTTACTGTAGACGATATCGGCGTGGAGTTGGCTGGCGGCTTCACAGAGAAACTTCGGGACACCTGTTACACGACACAAGAAGAATCTGCAGAGGTGCGCGCGTCCTCCGGCAGTTCTCTTACAGGCGCTCAGGTCCTAGGCCTGGCAGAGCCCAGAGAAGGGAGGGGCCGTCGGCAGCTCTCCTGTCCCTTTTCAGTCCAAACAGGGCACGGCGAGGTGACTCGAGGTCGTGGGTGACTCGGTTGCAGCCTCCGCAACCGGACCGGGAACGCCTGTCTCCTGAGCCACTGGGGAGGTGGGTCTGCACCAAGCCGCTGTCCCCTGAGGGCGAGTGTCAGAGAACACTGACTGAAATCCCGAGTAGGAAAAGACCGTTTTCGCCGTCCGAGTGTCTGCGCTGGGTGCTATGGCCTTACCCTTGTTTCCTTCCGTCCCGCCCGCCTGGCCTTTCCTGGGCTCCTTTCCCGCACTGCTGAGGTCTTCCAGTTGAAAGGACCATTGGTTCTCTTCATTCGCTGTAACCTTGGCTTTAGAAATCTTGGTGACTCCTTGAATAGAAAGAATGTCTTAATCTGGGTTTTCTAAATTCTCTGTGCATGCCATTGTCTGGTAGGCCTTTCAATTAGTGGCCTTCTGCTTTTGGCCAGCCCTCCCCCCACCTCTTTGCCATCTCTCTTCTTTCTCTCCCTTCTTCGGAGGCCAAGTTGACCACTGCTCCTCCGAATAAGCCAATTACTGAAGACTTCTTACATTCAGCCAGGCTCATTAGATACAAATTATATCCCGGGCATGATGAGCACTGATTTTTAAAGAATAATTATTTAATTTTTACTTTATTAATATTATTTTTAATTTGATCTGAGAGAGAGAGGGAAAATGAGGAAGCAAGCTGCCAGGTCTGGATCTTGAACCACAGTTGGCCCTGTGGAAGTCCGGTGCCTTTAAATACCATGCCACCTGCTAGCCCCAAGCACTGATGTTTTAATTAAAAAGGGTAAATATGGTAGATTAGTATTTCTTTGTATTGGCTTTTTGTCAAAGTGGACTTTTTTGTTGTCTTTACTGATCATAAAATTAATGCAAGCTTAAATTAGTGCAAGCTTATTTGAAAAAATACACCCTCCCCCCCAAAAAAAGCAAATGTATAACAGAAAGTGAAACTTCCAAGTCTTCCTATTCTCTAAAAATAAACATTAAATGTTTCCTCCTCCTCCATCTCTTCCTTTCCCTCCCACCCGCTTGCTTTTGGCATATGTTCACTCAAAAAGGTATTATGAATGTTTACACAATAAATGATTTACACAGCTAGCCTGCCTGATTGTAGATTAGTGGGTTAAAACTAAAAAAGACAAAATGTAAAAAAAGGGAAAGTGAGAAATCACACCCCAGGGGGATCCCACTATTTGGGATTTTGAAATCTCTTCTCGACTCTCCTCTTGGGATTTTAGGCAAGCACACACATGTATCCAGTGTGTTTTCAAGCTGCCAGGCCTAGAACTTGACTCTTGACATGGGCTGTGTGGGATCTAGTTGCCTAAATCACCATGCCACTGGGTTGGCCACCCCACCCCGTCAATTGTTTTGGTTAATACAGGGGATTTGGCAACAAGGTTGGGCAGCCCCAGTTGATCACAGCAAAGGCATGGGGACTCAGGATCACAATTCTTCTGGGGGCAAAACTTGCTGGCAACACCCTCACGTTGGATAAAGAATAATGGAGACCCTAGGGAGGTGAGAAACTTGTCTTCAAGATCCAGGAACTGTTCTTCCCTTGGTGTGAAGTTTGAGAGTATCATGGAGCTATGTTAGAAGAAACATTACCCCAGATCAGCTCTGGTCTGCTGTCTTCCTCAGGCACCAGGGTCAAAGTTAGGGCTGAGAAATTGCCTGGGGCTTTTGAAAAGCAGTCAGCTCTCCATGAAAGCTCACCCTTATCTCAGTTCAAAGGGCATGGATTTTATCGCCACCCCTTCTCAAATGACCCAATGGGGCTCTATTTTAAAATCTATGCTGTGATGCCAGGTCTCTGCCTGGCCTTTCTTTTAGTCTTGGGCTTCCCCCCTTTTTTTTTTTTTTTTTTTTTTTGGCCCGTGCACTCACAGGAGAGAGACAGAGAGAGGGAAGGTGAAAAATCCTCCCCAGAGAGTGGTCATGCCACAATACCTTCTATTCCATTCTCTTCTCAGGATTTTGGGCACACATGTACTCACACCAGCATGTTTTTTAAGTTGCTGGGTCCAGGATTCGAACTGTGGAGTTGGCCATCTAAGATCTAGCACTTTCACTGTCATGCCATGCTGGCCTCTGGGCCTCTTTCCCAGTCCGGTTCCTGTGCAGAATCATCAAAAACCCACTGCTTTATCCTAGGTGTATATGGGTTGCACCAATTCTTCTTGGCTCCCTCCTCAGGGCTGAAGTAAATGAAACTTCAGGGTCTGTTGGCATTTCCTTGGTTCCCCGTAAGCTGCCCATGTTGGAGTTAACTCCTGGCTTGCTGGGTGTGTTACACACACTGAACTCCAGCTTCTCTGTGCCCTGGCTCTTTCTGTTTCTCTCCAGATCATACATAGCGTAGGAGATGCTTTTACACCAGGTGGACACTAACCTCTGCAGGCACAGGGTGAAGTTCTGGAGGGCAGCCTGCTGATCCCTTATGTATGTCACAGGGGATGTTGGACTCCTTAAATGACTGATGCATTTGATACTTAAAGCTTTCTGGTAATCTGCTGGCACTTACTGTCATACTTTCCTTCCTTTCTCCCTTCCCTCCTACCTTCCTTCTTTCCTTTCTTATTGCCAGAGAGCATGTGCACTTGTCAGAAAGAGGCAAGAGAGGGAAAAAGCACTCTCCAGTGGTGCATGGAGGGTTGCAATTCCTTCTCCTCTGTCTCCCCATCCTGGTGGAATTTGGGGCAGGCGTGCACATGCACCTGGTGTTTTTCAAGTCAATGGGACTGGAAATCAAACTGTGGCCAACCATGTGGGGTTCAGCTCTTGTGACTGCTAGGCTAAGGGGCCTGCCCACTTAATACCTTGTCTGTTTATGACATTAAAAAGAGAAAGGGTTTTGGCCCTGGTGAGCTAAGAAGCTCCTGTCCAGGCCAGCACTAGAACTCATCCTGCTGTTGAAGAAGTACCTACACCTCTTGGTGAGACCAAGAGCACCCACACCCATCCCGGATGGATAGTGGCTGCCCTGGGCTAATTCAGCAATGGCATTTGTCAAGTTGGCTTTTCTTAGTCAAATAGTAAACAGGAAGTGGAACAGTGGGGTCAGATTTGGGGTCATGGTGAGGCCGGAAGACCGTTCTGCTAAACTGAATATGTCTCATTAGGAAATAAACTCTAAATTGGGTAGAGGAAAAATATCCAGGTTGTACAATGATTGACCTTCAGCGAAACAATACAAAAAGCAGTCGTCAGAAATATTCCCTACTGTGCCGTAAGTAACCTCTCCTATCAAGGCGCGAAGTAAGTGGAGCAAAAGGCAGTGCCTGGCTGTCCTGTCTCCATGCCCTCAGCTTGCAGAGGCCAGGCCCTTTCCCAACCACGAGGAGGGGGCGGTGGGGCACTCCCAAAGAGGCATCCTCCTGTGATAGGAAAAGGCCACTAGAAGGCCTGTGTCTGGCCTTGCGGTCACTTATGACCTGGAATTGAGAGGACTGCAGTTCACACTGGGTCTCAGGACCACTTCTGCTTCCCCCTTTCTAGGCCAAACCCTAGTGGGCTGTACTTTTACCAACCTTGGGAGCTTGGGAAAACAATGCAATTTTAGTGACTGTTTCTACTTATTTATTTTTGTTATAGGGCACATACACTTGCTGGAGAGAAGACAGAAAAAGAGAGAGAGAAAGTGAAATCATCCTCAAGGATAATGGCCAGGCCACCACCCCTTTTCCTCCTCTTTACTCTCTGGGCATGCACGTGCACTCACCTGGCATGTTTTTCAAGCCTCCGGGTCTGGGACTTGCACTGCCCAGTTGGCTATGTAGGATACATCCTCTTTAACCACTCTGCCACCTGGCTGGCTCAGGCACTACTCTTTTTTTAACTTAAGGTTGGCTTTGAAGTTTAAATCTAGGCCCAATCTAATGGTACAATGGGTAGCAAACTGAACTGCAGAGCTGGAAGGACATGGCTGACTGTGGATTTGGATCCCCAGGGTTGGTCTGGAAACACACCATTTGTCTTCCCATTCCAAGATCCTGATGTGATGGAGGACCAGGGAAAGGGTATTACAAGGTGATGGGACCTTGTCTAGAGCGTCTGTCTCTCTCTCTCTCTTTTTCTTTGTGCATGCTAGCCCTCATTATCATAAATAAAATAGATAAACGAAAAATGTGGGGCCAACAGGTGGCATAGTGGTTAAGGCACTGGACTCCCACATGGCTGACTGTGGTTTGAATTCCAAACATGTCAGCTTGAAACTCACGCTAGGCTCATGCGGATGCATGCCCAAAATGCTGAGAGGATTGTGGGGAGAAGGGATTGCAGTGCGGCCATCCTCCTGGGGAGTGATTTCTCACTTTCTCTGTCTCTCTCCAGTGAGTGTATGTGCCCTATGGCAAAAACCTAAAATAAAATAAAAAAGAAAAGAAATGCAAACATAGCACTGTATCCCTAAATTGTTATTACTTCACATTTAATAAGGACAGCCTCCTCCACCCTGAGTGACCCTGGGAAAGGATGAGTCATGGCTCAGCTCTCACCCTGATTTCCACCCTGCTGGGCTCTGGCCAGTCTACTGAGAGGCTGGTTTCCTCCCAATCTCCTCCTCTGTCTTTGACTTTCTGTAGGTAGGTGAGGTGACCACGTGATTTTCATGCCAAAAAGAACAACTGTAAAGCAAAACTATAAGAAAAAAAGGAGTGTATTAATCTTAAGAAGCCAACGTCAAATAAGGTCCGATCCCTGGGACACACAGGCATGGCTCCCAGCTGCATGGCCAGATGGGAGTGGCAACATTTTTCTGACCTGGAAAAGGCTGGGGCTTTCACAACAGCAATGGGTACAATCCATGTAAGTTATTCTGAGAGGGTTTACACTGCACAGAGATAACGGGAGGGTCTCATGGAGATGGAGTAGGTGGGGGAGGGACCACATTGGGTGATAGTGCATTAGTGAAGCCGTCTGAAGCAGCTTACTGGCAGTGATGGTGTCTAGTCGCAGGATGCACAATCAGTCGAAGGGAGACCATGGACCTGGAATTAGCTGAGAAAGAACATCTATGGCAGTCACCCGTGTAGTTGACTGCTAAGCAGACGGTCAATGACTCCCTCTGATGGACCAGCAGTTAGCGTAATGGCTATGTCACTGGACTCTCATGTAGTCGACTGCGGTTCGAGTCCCAGACCCGGTGGCTTAAACTCACGCTGGGCACGTGTGCATACATGCCCAAGATCCCGAGAAGAGAAAGGAGGAGAAGGGATTGTGGTGTGGCCATCCCCCCTGGGGGGGTGATTTCTCGTTTTCTGTCTCTCTGTTTTTCCGGCGAGTGCACGCACCCTATAGCAGAAACCGGTCCAAACAAACAAACAAACAAACAAAAAAAAACACTGCAGGTTGCTTAGTATTTGTATCTCTTATAGCCCCTCTTTTTGGAATAAACTTTGTCTCACATGATTTATCCTCCAAGCCCAGATCCTTTTGGTAGTGAAACACATCTCTGAGAACCGTGCCAGGACTCCCTGGGCAAACCTGCCTGTGCGGCCACTCACAGGCAACTTCCCAATCAGAGTCTTGGCAGAAGTCTGCACCTTCTTTGCTGAAGTTGGTTAAAGAAAGTGTCTCTGAGTTCTGGGCTTCCAGTGGGGAGAAGTAACTCCTGGAAGCACACATCAAGAGGAGAGTGCCTACTGAGGTTTCAAGGGGAAGCCAGGAGTGAGGCAGGTCCAGGAACTGACCCAGGAAGGAGCTAGTGGTTGGCTGGGATTGGGCAACAGAACTGGTCTCTGCTGATCTGGCCTCAGTTTCTTTGGTTCAGAGGCAAGAGGCAACCGAGCCTAGGACCGAAAACCTTTAGCAGCAAGACCAACACACTCTCCTCGGTTTCCATTTCTGTGAAATAGGGGTTGGATTCTTTATGAGGAAATTTCCTGGAAGCAGATTTTGTGGTTCTAAGGGATGCTCTCAGCTGCTGTCATGGGAAAGGTGGCCTCTACCCTACCCTGCCAGCTCCCTGAGGATGCCACCTCCTCCAAGGTCTCCCCACTCCAAAAGGAAAAAGCAGCATGGAGTGTGGCGGCAGGGGGAGTACTCAGGGCACTCATACAGGATTGTGCCTGCCCAGTGAAACTGGCCCTGGGGATTGTGACTTTCTGTATGACTCCTGATGCAATTCTGTCTGGAGAACTGAGAGCTCCAAAAAGAGGCTGGGGCTGGCCAGAATACATAGCCCTCCATTTGGCCACAAGGCTGGGAGAAGTAGAGCCCCGGGGAGGGAAGCCAAGGTGCAGGGCATGGCCATGGCGAAGGTGCTTGAGTAGTGTGTGTCCTGGAAGCCAGACTTCTGCAGAAACTGGCTATCTGCAGGTCATTTAGTGGATGCTATAGAAGGTCTCAAGTCATGACTGATTTGGAGCCCTTCTGTAAGTGATGCAGGAACCACCTGCCTCCTACCACTGGCTCCTACCTCCTTCATCAGTGTCAATGTGCAGGTGGGGAGCGCTGCTCTAGTGCCTCTGCTGGAGTATACACAGCCACCCCCTGCACTGTGCTTGACTTTTGTCTTTTGCAGGGTGCAGAGTGAAGTGTGGCACTGCTTTTAAAACTTTTTTTTTTTCTTAGCTCCCTTTCACTGGCTTGCAGTAGGCTGACATTTCCAAAGGCATCTTGAAAAGTATTATTATTTTTTTAATGTACTGGAGGGTGCACGTGCTCACCAGAAAGAGACAAAGCGAGAAGCAGAGGGAAAGGGAGAAAGCACCTCCCAGTGAGACATGGTCACGCTGCAGAACCTTCTCCATTTCTCCATGCTGTTGGAATTTCAGACACACACATGTGCCCGCTGTGTTTCTCAAGCTGCTGAGGCCGAGATTTGAACCACATCGGATCTAGCTCTCTTAACCACTTCACTCTGGAGCTGGCCCCTAAAGGGGTATTTGTCAGTTCTATAGGAGAACAAAAAAGAAGGATGAAGACAGAAAAAGCAGCAATTACAGGAACATTTTTGCTCCAGACCCAATTAATCTCTAATATTCTCTGGTCTTCAGAATTTACTGAAAATGGTCAGTGTATTATGGTAATAGCAGTTACAAATCTCATTCTCCAATAGAGACCTTTGGGGCTTTAGCTTGGTGAGATGAGGTAGAAATATGAGAAGCACAGAGACAGCACCTGCAGACTTCTGTTGACCAGCTTTATGACCTGGAGGACCTGGAAACCACATTGTCTCTGTCATCTTTGAAGGGAATCTAGCCCTGCAGCTGGCTGGGGAGCTGGGGCCTAGCAGGCACAGACCTCTCAGGAATGGGTTTTAAAAATGAACTGAGTTCAAAACATGAGCCTCTCCCTCGCCCTTCAGAATCTTGGCAAATCTGCCCTTCTCCACGCAGAGAAGTGGTCTCAAGGGCTTTCTGACCATGAGTGCTGTAGAGCCCTGCTGCTGTGTCCTTGTGTCTGTTTGCCTTCACTGGACTTCCCTGTAGCCACAGAGTGTGGTCTGGACTCACCTCCCTCATTTCTCCCAGACTGTGCCAGAGCTGATGCCTGTGGCGTCTCTTTGAGCTGATCCCGCCTACTGCCTCAGTTGCCCTTGAAACTGAGAAGAGGGCAGTTAAGATCTAGGAGCACGAGGCAGAGGCATGGTCCATTGGGTGCTGCAGTCCCGAGTATTTTGGGGCTGGGAAAGGAGACATGGGGAAGTGTGGAGTGCCCACCATTTGGGTTTTGGGCACCTATTTGCTGCCTCCTCTATTAGTCACCTTCTAAACACGCACACACCACCCTCATCCACAGAGGGTATGTGCTTGTGAGTATGTAGGAGTTCCCTTGTGTTGCACTAACTTCCCACGTTACTGGGCTGTGTTGACTTTGGCTCTGTGGGGTGGATTCATGCCCGTCTGCTGTTTCTCCTTAGGATCCTGCCACAGTGGAAGGATGGCGGCTGCTGGAGCTGAGTCAGAGGAGCTTGAAAATCACAGGTGAGTCTGGGCCTGGCACCAGGCCGGGTGAGGCTGGGCTGGACTTGTTGACTATATGAACACTTTTGATTCTTGTGACTGAGACCGAAGCTGAGCAGGCCTCACAGCTGGGTATGCTCATAAGGAAGATGGTCAGGCCCTCCAGCCCTCAGAAGGCATGAAGTGGAAAAATCCAGTCTGCGTCTGGCAGGCTTGCTTCCATACGCGGCCACTTTTCTTAACCCAAAGCCCCTGCTTATCCCCCTGCCTGTCTCGATTCTGAGTCTTAGATGTTCTCCTCTGCAGTTTCCCCCATTCCAGCGTCTGCTTCTCATGAGCCCTCATTATGTTTGGGGGCTGCCAGCAAAGCAAGAATTTCTTGCCTTCATCCTGATTCCTACAGGGACTTTAAATCCACCGATTTCCTAATTTCCCCACCATACTGTTACCCGTCACCTCTGCTGGGGTTACCTGGGTGGCATCTGTCCAGAACACCACCCCGAGCTGCGAAGAACCCTCATTTGAGGCCCTCTGTCTCCTTTGTTCCTCTGTTGCCTCTCAGAGACCCCTAAAGTCTCTTAGTGACAGTCACGTCCAGGAATACCTTATGGATAATTCCTCTTTTTCCTTCTTGCCCCTGGGGGTTCTGATGTCCACTTTCACACTTCCGGTTGCATTGTAGATGCTACCTGCAGAGATGACCTTTTTAAAATATTTTTGCTATAGGGTTTGTGTGCTTGCAAGAGAGAGAGAGGGAGGGAAATTGAGAAAGCATTCCCCTGGGGGGATGGCCATGCTATGATTCCTTCTCCATTCTCCTCTCAGGATTGTGGGTGTGTATGCAGATGTGCCCAGCATGATTTTCAAACGGCTGGGCCTGGGACTTGAACTGTGTAGTCAGCCCTATGCAATTAAATTACCGTAACCACCAGGCCACTGGCTGGCACAGAGATGACTTCTTAATGGAAATAATGGTGTCCTTGGTACATATTACTTATTTGTTATTTTAAAAAGAACTTTGCTGGGACCAGTAGATGGCTCAATGTTATGTTGCTGGACTCCCACGTAGTCACCATAGTTTGAGTCCTGGACCTGGCAGCTTAAAACTCATGCCAGGCACGTGTGCATACATACCCCAAATCCCGAGAGGAGACAAGAAGAAGGGATTGCGGCATAGCATGACTACCTCTGGCGGGTGATTTCTTATTGTCTCTGTGAGTGCGTGCATTCTATAGCAAAGACCTCTAAAACAAAAGTTTGCTTATTTACTTATTCTGAGAGAATAAGAGCATGAGACAGGCACCCTTAACAAGGTCCCGTGCTATAACCTCCCTACCGACCTTTCCAGCTGTTCTCTCTCCCACAGTACCCACTTGCCCCAGCATCCCTTCCCTCCCGTTCTCCTCTTGTCCTCATGAGAACCTGCTTATTTCACTGTTGGTAGTGATTTTCACTTTCTTGCTGATAAACTCCTGGAACTGGAAGCTATTTTTCGTTCCCTTTCTTCTTTTTTAATTAATTACTTATTTAATTGTGTTTATTCATTTATTCATTTTTTAAAATATAACCAGATAGAGAAAGAGAGGGAAAGTGAGAAAGCAAGTCACCAGGTCTGGGACTCGAACTGTGGTCGACCATTTGGGAATGTCCAGCACCTTAACCACCATGCCACCTGCTGTTCCTGTACTATCATTCCTTTTCAACTCACGCACTTCTTATACATAGTAGGTGCTCCATGAATAGTTGCTAAATCAATAAAGTGAAAGAATAAAACAAGATAAAGTGGTTATGTATAGACTAGAGAAATATTTTTTCCAAGTAATATGTCTCTGACTTATTATTTAAAAATTAAAAAAAAATAAGTTGGAGGGCTGGCCTTGTAACCTAGTAATTAAGAGAACAGGAGCCCATATGAGCAACCACGGCTGGGTTGAAAAACATGCATCCTTTTTCTCTCTCACTCTCTGTCTCTGGTGAGCACGTGTGGCCTCTGGCAATTTAAAAAAAAGCATGTTCCAATTCATATGGTGTGTGTCAAATTTATAGAAATATTTACTTGTGGTTTTATGGTTATACACTATTTCCTTCTCCTCCTGGCGTCTGGGAGAAAAGAAAGGTTTTCTATTTTGAAATATGTGACTGAGTTTTCTTAATCACGTCCTGTTTTGTCACTGTGAGGCATTGCCCGTCAGTCCTTCTCTTTGTACTCTCTGCTCCTAATATCTTGAAGGGCAGTGGAAATTATGGTTGCATTGAAATCTTTGTCATCAAAGGATCGTCACACACTGTGACTGTTAGGATTGTCAGAATTGCATTGGCCAAGAGAGGAAAAGGCCCTCTGGGAGAGTTTAGGGACAGTCCTCATTACACATACTTCCACATTTGGTCCCTTGAAAAATGGCCTCTCCTTGCTCCCCAAGAGTAAAATTAACCCTGAATCTGGAAAGCAACATAGCCTAACAGGAAGATGTGGGTTTAGAGGCAGACAGGTGTGCTGTGTGCCTTCAGCAGGTTACTTGCTCTTCCTGAGCAAAATTTCCTGCATCTTTGCCTGGGTTGCAACCTGCGTGGGCCCTGCTTGCAATTGATCACTGCTGGCATTTATTTATCAGCTCCTGCGCCTCTGAAATCTCCTAACACTTGCCCATAAACAGTCAGCCAGTAAGACACTCCCTTTGTAGAAAGCTCCATCATGCTCTTTAACCGTTTTTTTTTTTTTTTTTTTTTTTGTAGTAGACTCTTGAAACTATTCAGGTGTGAGTTAATCTGGACAGCACTGGATGGGGGATGGACAGGAAGAGAAATCAGAGAAACATGAAAGGAAGCAGTTGGGTGTCGGCAGAGGGAGAGGCTGGGCCCTTGGTGGCTGGGGCTTGGATGTCAATGCTAACTGCCAGAAAGAAATGAAATCAGAAAAGTTATAGATAAAATAGGTAAAACAGGGAAGGGCCACTAGTGGCTATTTTGCACATCTGCCATGTGCTGCCTTATTTTTCTAAGGTGAACATACTACTTTAAAAATGAAGTCCAACTATGTATTGAATGAACTTCATTTGAATAGCAACTGGCTCTTTTTTTTTTTTTTTTATTTACTATAAGGAATATGTGCTCACCAGAGTGATACACAGAGAGAAAAAAAGAGAGGGAAAGTGAGAAATCACCTCCCCCCCTCCCCAGGGGGGGAATGGCCATGTCCCAATCTCTTCTTCTCCATTTTCCACTCAGGATTTTGGGCATGCATGCACATGTGCCTGGCATGCTTTTCAAGCCACTGAGTCTTGGACTTGAACTGAATAATCAGCTATGTAGAGTCCAACTGCTTTAACCTCCATGCTACCTACTGGCCCTGGCTCTACTTTTTTTAAAAAATATTTTTCTTTATTTATGATGGAGGACATGTGTGCACATGTGAGAATGAGAGAGAGAAAAAGAGTGCATCCTCCACAGGATCTGGTTACTCTGTGATCCCCTTCCTCCATCCTTCCTTCAGTCTGTCTCATCTTAGGCACTTGTGTGTGTGCCCAGCGTGTCTCAGGCTGACCAGGCCAGCATATGAACTACAGTTGCCATATGGAATCTGGCTTCCCATGAGTAGTACATTATTGTTGTGCCACAGAGTCAGTCCCTCGCTCTTCTTTTTGTATGGGAGGATTTAACATTTTGATATCTGTATTTTTGTATGTTTTTCTGAATTCTTTTGAATTGCCTTGGACAGGGACTCTGGGAGCAAAGAGGAGCTAAGAGGAGAAGGAAGAATAGAGGGAGAGGAAGTGTTGGGGTTGTCTGGCAGCTCTGCACCATGTGTCTCACACCTTTCACTGACATAGGACACTGGGTTGATGTTGCCACCATGATGCCACTGTTCCCTAACCCACTTTTTTGTTTCCTAACAGTGACTGCCTTGTCCGGCTTTCAAATCCACATGTTGCAACAATGAAAGAAGATGTTCTCTATCATTTCAGTCTAAGCACTGAGACACACGATTTCCCAGCTATGTTTGGAGATGTGAAGGTAAAAAGCCAGGGTTTAAACATTTTTTTTGTTTTAAATTTTTTTATTTCATGAGAGCAAATGAGAGAGGAAGAGGCAGTGACTCCTTGGCAGGGTCACGCCACACTGATCCTCCCTCAGCCCTCTAGCCAGCCTGGATCATGGGCACACTCTGGGTGCATCCTGCATGCTTAGTTTGACCCTGGTCCTGAACCAAGGTCCTCCCATGTGGTTCTAGCAGCACCCAATGCTACTACGTGGCATGAGAACAGAACAAGAGAACTGCATCCCATCAGTCATTGTGTTCCTTGCTAGTACATGCTTGAGTGTTTGGATAATGATCCAGATTGCTTGGGACCAGAAGTGTTCTGGATTCTTGATTTTTTTTAAGACTTTGCAATAATTGCATATACATAGTGAGGTACCTTGGATGGAACCCAAGTCTAAATGCAAAATTCTTCTGTCTTATACACAGCCTGGAGATAATTTTTAACAGTATTTTTGTATTGCAACATTTTGCTTATGATCTGTCACATGAGGTTAGGTTGTAATTTTCCACGTGTGGCATCCTATCAACACTCAAAAGTTGTGAACTTTGAAGCGTTTCAGATTTTGGTTTTTCAAATCAGGGATGCTCAACCTGTGTTGGCTTCAAATTGTGGGTCAACTTTTCATGCACTCTCAATTGATTTCCTTCCATTCATCCCTTTGAAGATGATAGTGATTTTTATTCCAGATTGTAGAAATTTCTTTTACAGGTGAAGAAAATAATAATTCATTTATTTTGTCTTCAAATGTATTAAAACTGGTTTGTTTACTTTTTATTTATTTATTTTTTTGAGAGGTTTTTACTATAGGGCGCGTGCACTCACCAGACAGACAGAGACAGAGAGATAGAGTGAGAAATCACCCCGGTGATTTCTCCTCTCGGGATCTTGGGCACGCATGCACGCACATGCGCCCGGCGAGAGTTTAAGCCACCGGGTCCAGGACTCGAACCGTGGTTGACTACATGGGGGTCCAGCGACATAGCCATTATGCCAACTGCTGGTCCCTTTACTTTTTTTTTTCTTTTTAATTGTCAGAGGTTGCATGTGCTTGCCAGAGAGACATAGAAGAAAGACACAGAAAGCACCCCCCTCCTCAATGGGACCTGGTCATACTTCAGTCCCGTCTTCATTTCTCTATCCTGTTGGGAGTTTAGGCATGCACTCACATGCGCCTAACATATTTTTTTAAGCGGCCAGGGCTGGGATTCAAACAGTGGTTGGCCATGTGGGATCAGGCCCTCTTAACCACTATGTATAGGGACCAGCACAACTTTTTTTTTAACTTTTTATTTTATTTTTTTTTTGTTTGTTTGTTTTGCAAAACAAAACATTTTCTTACATGGTTCTTTCCAAATTTTTTCTCTGAAAGAGACTCTCCCTTAATAGCTGCAGCTTCCCAGTCCCAAGTTGATCCAGCTCTTGCCATCATTGGCCCTTTGTCACTTACTGTTCAGGTGTGGGTAGTGATTAGAAGCTCATTACAGATGGATTGTGTTCCTGGTTACACAGAGAGGAGGTGGAGAGACAGGGAACAGCTCCCACCATCTTATCCTAAAACCAGGCTCTCCCAAGACCCTGAGCTCCTACGACATGGAGGAGGGAGGCTGAGCACATTCCAGAGTCCTCTGGAATTCCCTTTTCAGAGTGAGCAAGAGTCTGGATTCCTCCATTTGTGGAGTGGGCTGCCTGGTGCTGAGGGACGCCTACACTGAGTCATTAGCAGTATTCAGTGACAGTGCTTCTGAAGCTCACCAGGGGAGCTCATTAGTGCAGATTTCTGGGCCTCTCAGATCCAGCTGGTCTGGCTGGGATTGAGGGATTTGTCTTTCTAGCAGTTTCCCAGGTGATGCTGATGTGGCTGGTCTGAAGACCTTGCTGCAACAGTATACTTATGGGAACTCTGTCTTCTGGCTGCAGTTTGTATGTGTTGGTGGAAGCCCCTCGCGAATGAATGCCTTCATCAGGTACGTGGCAGCAGAGCTGGGCCTTGACCGCCCAGGCCAAGACTATCCCAACATCTGTGCGGGGACTGATCGCTACGCCATGTATAAAGCTGGGCCGGTGCTATCTGTCAGTGTGAGTACATGTGCCCTGCCCCTCTGCCAACACAGACAGCTGGTCCCCAACCCTTGTTAACTGCAAAATGCTGGAAGTAAGGTGTGCCCACAGCTAGGACCCAGAGTAAGGGGGACTGAGGCACTTGCCCTCAAGGCTTGGTCTGCAGGAGAGACTATACAATGCAGATACACAAGGCAGTCTGCATGGTGTAAGGGCAGCAGATGCAGGGAATGCATGTCTGGAATGTGTGAGAGACACAGGAGGTAGTACCAGGCTTGGAGCATGCCTATAAGGAGAGGCACACACAAGTGTCCAGCCTCTAATCTTTTCTGTCATACCACTGTGAGTGAGTGAGTGAGTGACACTTGGTAACAAATTTTGATTTAACGATAGACACACAAAACTCCAGTATTCTATCAAACAAGCCATCTTGTTTTCCAGTTTTGACCTCCTTGTGGGCAGCATTGTAAATGAAGACCTCAGGGAAAGAATACCCCTCCAGTCGAGACTGCCTCTCTGGTCAGCTGAGACCTCGAACAATATCAACCTTCTCAAGCAACAGTCCCCAACCTTTTTGGTACCAGGGACTGATTTTGAGGAAGACAATTCTAGGAATGGGTGTGGGAGGGTCAGGTGGGAATGAGTTATGAGTGTACAAGCCAGATCTCACATGTATAGTTCACAATAGGATTTATAGTTATATGAGAATCCAATGTCACCACTGACCTGCTAGGCAGAGCTCAGTGGTAATGCCAGCAATAGGGAGTGGCTGTAAGTACAGATGAAGCTTCACTTGCTCTCCTGCTGCTCACCTCCTGCTATGTGGTCTGGCTCCTACCAGGCCATAGACCATTACCGGTACATGGCCTGGGGCTTGGAGACCCCTGCTCTAGAACACATCAGGGAACCAAGACACTGTTCATGAGAGAACATGAGGATGAACTTTCTGCGTAGAAGGTGCCCTGACAGATTCTACAAGGAGCATAACAGGGGCTGGGCCACTGGAATAGCATGAAGATGATGGGGGAGTCCTGTAAGTTGTGATGCTCTGAGGGCCTTTAAGGTAGGGCAGGAAGATGGGGTGTACAGAGACCCCCAAAGGAGGCAAAGGGCCCTTAAAGTAGGGCAGGAAGATGGGGTGTACAGAGACCCCCCACAGGCAGAAGGACAGACTCAGCAAGCTGGCTGGTGTCCAGTGTGCAGAGGGACTGGACAGTTATTTAGGTTGGCTGTAGCAGAAAGTGTAGGGAGAAAAGTGAAGAGAAAAAACTCTAACCTGTGTGTTTAGGGTGGGAAAGAGGAGCGGGCATTTATGCAGGCCTTCAGATGATGGAAGGTGCTGTTGTTACCTAGCAATGGTGGGCCGTCACCTCCCTGTTGAGCGTCGGGTTCCTCAGGGCTACCTATTAGACAAGTGGTATGGCTCAAATGGGGTCACATACATGACAGCTGCTTGTGCACTTTGACATTGCTCAAAGTGTGAGTAGCTTCTAGGTTTAAATGTTGTGGTTCATCCTCTGTTAACACCAGGATAAATATAAGATTGAAGCGCACCACAGGAAAAGTCAGTGAGAATATTGCTCGGGTACAGGCTTGGTTTAACGTTGTCATTCTCCCTCGTTCCAGCATGGTATGGGCATCCCTTCCATTGCGATCATGTTACACGAGCTCATCAAGCTGTTGTACCACGCCAGGTGCTCTCATGTCACCATCATCCGCATCGGCACCTCTGGAGGGATCGGTAAGGTCTGAGTGTTGAATGGACAGTGGAGCCTCTTGGAGCAGCTCTGTCATGGTGTGGGGTTGGTGACAAAGAGTTCTTACCTTGGTTTTATTTAAGAAAAGCTTAAATAAAGAGGAGTCTTGCTTTTTTAAAATTTTAATCGAGTCTGTGGGGCCGGCAGGTAGCGTGGTAGTTAAGGGCGCTGGACTCCCCCATGGCCGACCGTAGTTTGAGTCCTGGACCTGGTGACTTGCTTTCCCACTTTCCCTCTTTCTCTCTTATTCTGTCCCTCTCTGGTCAAATGAAAAGAAATAAATAAAATAAATAAAGTTAAATAAAATAATTCGTTTTTTAAAAAAGCTCAACCTGTTTTCCCTCCTTGTGCTTTAGAAACCAGTAGCGGCAAGTCACAAGGCCCTACATCTGCAGGAACTCATCCTTTTGGGGTGCATGCTTTGTAGCCTCTCATTTATTTGATTCTCTTTTATTCCTTCGAATCTTCTTTTCTCTTTGCCTTTTTCTCTATTGCTCAATTCTCCTCCCTCTTCCTGAAAGCATTTGAGGCACCTTACGAGAAAACCTACAGGAAAATCAAAGGGAGATACAAGTGAAATATAAATCTAAGTGTTCTTAAATTAGCGGAAATGTTTCAGTCCTCAACATGACTAAGGAAAAAAAAAAGGATGAAGAAATGAGAAAGCAAAATGCTACAAAATTATTGAACTGTTAGCAAAAGTCTGTTAGGCAGGGCTGTTTTAAGTAAGTAGTCCTGCTCTCTGAGGTCCTAACTTGTCTTTCTGCTATGAACTGGGTTCTAGCAATTCTTGGTCTTGCAGAAGCACTTGGAACAAGTGGATGAAGCCTGCATTTGCATGATGTCATTGGTCAAACCTGTGTGTATTTGTTTCTGACCATCTAGGCCTGGAATCTCCTGGATTTACTGTCATTTCAGAATTTAGATTTTCTGACTATAATACAGCTTTAACTGCTATAGATACTGGATCTTTTGAGTATATATCTCATTTGTTGCTTTTCATTTTATGGAGAGATTTCTATGTGAAGTCTGTGTTTCCATGATGAGTTCCAAGTTTAGAGAAGCCGTTTACGGGAAAACATACCCATGGCTATGAGCCATCTGTCTGCAGACTCAAGTCTCCAGTGTCACCAACTGGACAGTCACAGCCTATTATACTAGTGTCTGCCAGGAACTCTAGGAAGTCATTCTTGAGTCCCTTCTTCATAGAGTTTTTTTTTTTTTTCCTTTAAGGCTTTTGCTATAGGGTGCATCTGCTCACCTGTGAGGAGAGAGATGGAGAGAAAGAAAGTGGGAACTGACCCTTTAGGGGCGATGGCCACACTAAAATACTTTCTCTATTCTCCTCCTGTGACTTTGGGCACACACACACACATCTGTCCAGCGTGATTTTCAAGCTGCCAGATCCGGGACTTGAACTATGATCAGCCATGTGGGAGTCCAGTGTCTTAACCACTACCCCACCTGCGGACTCCCTTGTAAGGAATTTTTTTAAGAGAGACAGAGATGAACAGAGAGACAGAGATAAAGAAACAGAAAGCAATAAATCACCCCTTGGGGGCTGGTCACGCCGTAAATCCTTTTCCTCCAGTCTCCTCTCAGGATTTTGGGCATGCATGTACATGTGCCTGGTGTGAATTTTAAGCCACCAGGCCAGGGACTATGAATGATGATTGATTACATGGGAGTCCAGTGACATAACCATTATACCATCTGCTGGTCCTCCCCTTGCAAGGACTTTTAAAGTTGGTGATCAGAGAGAATTCCGGAGACAATAGTATAGATTTTGACACTTTCTAAGTCTTCCCATGAAATTGGACAGAACTACTAGAGACAATGGCCCTAAACCCCTACACAGCATCAGTAACAAAATGTGACGTGTCTTAGTCTGCTGTGTTGCTAACGTAAAGACCTGAGACTAGGTAATTTGTAAAGAACAGGCTTTTATTGAGTCATGATTTCCTGTCTGGAAAGTGCAAATTATGGGGCCAGCATCATGGCATGGCTAGTAGAAGCAGGAAAGAAGGCAGATATGTGAAAGAAAAAGAAAGGAAACAGATTTTCCCACTTTCTCTGTTCGCTCCAGCTATGTTCCTGGTTGGATGGTGCCCGCCCATTAGGCCTCTTAAAGGTCTGACCACCTCCAAAGCCATTACACTGGGGACTGAGCTTCCAGAACATGAACCTTTGGGGGACGAACCATGATCTAAAACAAACACAATCTTAAAATATGGATAGGGGAGGACCAATAGCCAGAAGATCTGGGAGGTACTGGCTGGTACCTGCTTGGAAGGAAGCTCAGGGCAACTGCAAAACTGAGGACAAATGCATCCCAAGACAGACAACAGGTACCCCTAAGAAAATGTAGGGGTCACATGGAGTGAGAACAGCCACTGTTACTTGAGGGGATTTGCACATTCCAACTGAAGATGACACTGAAGTCTGAAAGGGCTTGAGTATTCCAGGCACAAGGAGTTCACAAAAGCATTGGACAAACCCTGCCCCAGCTCCATCTCAAAGCTGGGGAAAACTTCTGGGAGAAGATTCTGAATTGACCAGAGCAGGGACAGCGATAGGAAAGTGGAAGTTCAAATAAATATGGATGCAGAAGCAGAACAGTCAGAAGGTTTAGCAGTTGGCTATATTTTTAAATGTTTCATGAAAGTAATTAATGTGAGAGTTCAAGAAAAATTTCTTAACTTCTTCCTTCCTGTATGTTTAGGAAAAGCAATTTTTCATTAAAATAAATATCAAGAGGGGCTAGCAGGTGGCATGGAGGTTAACGTGCTGGATCCTGTAAGGCTGGCTGTGTGGTTGGAGCCCCAGACCTGGTGACTTGAAAATCATATCAGGCCGGTGTGTGCATGTCCACAAATCTCAAAAGCAGAATGGAGAAGGAATTGCAATGTGGCCATCCCCCTGGGGGTGATTTCTCAATTTCTCTTGATGTGTGCATCTCTTTGGAGAGCACACATGCCCTATAGCAAAAACAACAACAACAACAACAAAGAGAATTATAAAGTATCAGGAAAGGATCATGATTGTTTTAGTCAGCTCAGGTCGCTTAATAATATGCTATAGATAGTGTGGCTCAAACAGCAGACGTGTATTTCTCACAGTTTTGGAGGCCGGAAGTCTAAGACCTCCACACCACCTGCTGAATCTGATGAGGGTTGGCTTTCTGGTTCATAGGCACCATCTTTTTTCTGTGTGCTCACATGGAGAAAGAGATCAGGCCCTCCACCATCAAATCTAACCACTCCTCACTTCCTATTGCCTCTGAAGGTTACAATTTCAACAGATGCATATGGAAGTGGAAGGAAACCCAAACGCTCTGTCTGTAACAATGGTCAAGTTATTGTGTGATGAAAGTATAAGGAGAGACTAATGTCCCCACAAGCCTGAAAATACTCTAGAAGGATGTGCCCAGAAAATAGATACAAGCTTTTAGTAATAGGTCGAACAGAAAAACCAAGCTGATTAATAGGTGACGACTGTTATTCTGAGTTTGGGGTGCATGAGGGTGCATTATACTAGTCTAGTCTAGTTTTGCTTGCTTAATTTCAAGTATTGGCTTGAAATGGTAAATGATGAAAAGGTAGAAAATGCAAATCAATTAAACACATCATCCGTGACCCGTATGGTGGCCATAGACACTGAAGACAGGACAACCAAGAGACACAAAACCAATTCATGAACGGTAGGGAGGTTCCTGGCAATTTCTATCTTTTTTCTTTTTTTCTTTAAATACTCAGAGTGCATGTGCACTTGCCAGAGACAGAAAGAAAGAGAGGGAAAATCCCCCTGCCCCCATGGCTCATAGTCATGTCACAATCCATTCTTCATTTCTCCTTCCTGTTGGGATTTTATACTTGAACGCACACGTGCCCAGTGTGTTTTCTAGCTGCCAGAGCCAGGATTCAAACCATGGTTGGCCATGTAGAATCCGGCTCCCTTAACCACTAAACTACAGGACTGACTTGCAATTGTAAGTTTCTTCTTTGGGCTTTATCTTCCACCTTTTCTACTGCACTTACGTTATTAGTTACCTTTATAGTCAGAGAAGAAAATTGTGATGGGGAAATAGATCATTGTGTCCTGTTTAGAACGATATTGATGCTTCAGGATCTTGACAGGTGATAGATCATTTTCTTTCTATTTTGGGCTTTGCTGTGTCCTCCCAGACCTGTGGCCCTGACATCAGCTGCTTTCTTCAGGTCTGGAGCCTGGCTCTGTGGTCATAACCCGGCAGGCAGTGGACGCCTGCTTCAAGCCGGAGTTTGAGCAGATTATCCTAGGGAAGCGGGTGGTTCGGAGCACAGACCTGGATGAGGGGCTGGTGCAGGAGCTGATGCAGTGCTCTGCGGACCTGAGCGAGTTTAGCACGGTGGTGGGCAACACCATGTGCACCTTGGACTTCTATGAAGGTGAGCTTCCGGGTGTGGGACAATGCCATGTACAGGGAGCTGGGTCCTCCCCTGAGCCTGACGCCCTTCCATGGATATGTTTTCCAAGCTGGTTTCCACATGCTGAGTTCTGCCAATGCAGCATCCTTGGGTTAGTTTAAATGGCCTGTCTGAGTGGGCCATGTGCTTTGAGGGCAGGAGGGCTGGTGGGGCTTGCCTGGGCTCATGTCCACACAGTAGGAGCTTTCTACCTGTGCATGGTTTTCATGTGTCTTTGTGTGCTGCAGGGCAAGGCCGCCTGGACGGCGCTCTCTGCTCCTACACGGAGAAGGACAAGCAGGTGTACCTGCGGGCCGCCTATGCTGCGGGCATCCGGAACATCGAGATGGAGTCCTCAGTGTTTGCCGCCATGTGCAGCGCCTGTGGCCTCCGAGGTAGGCGGGGCACCCCAGTAGTGGTTCTGCCCACCTAGCTCCCAGTTTCTGACTTTCAAAAAGGGAAAAATCTGAGACCAGTTAGCTTTAACAGTTTATTGGGGTATGAGACAGATTCTAGGACCGGGCAGCATTCCGGGTTGAAGTTGGTATAGAAAGCTCCACCCCATGTGCAGCTTATATTTACAGCCAAAGTAAAGGAAGTGACATACAAAGACAATCTGATTGGCTGCAGTTGGCATTTGCCTAATATGGTCATGTTTGAGCAGCTTTCAGCCTGTGATTATTGACTGAGGGCTGTGTTTAGGTGTCAGCTACTATGAGTGGCTGAGGCTCAGTTAAGTCCAAATTAATTGAATTTAATATGATAGGTAGCACCCTTGCTCTCCTGCACACAATGTTGTTTGATTTTTGCACATGAAAATGCAGGACTCTCCAAGACTGGAGGATGAGAGAAGTAGTCAAGAAAGATGATTAAAGAGATTGTCTCAGTTCAGGTCATGTTTTGCTACCAAATGAGATTGCCCTCAGTTCTACAAAGAAGTCACCTTTCACAGCTCTGTGTTGTACTGCCTGAGTTGTAGTTAATCCACCAAGTTTAGGTCTGCCTTCCAGAATTCCCTGCATCCTGTTGTCACAATGCACCTCTCAAGGTGGTGTGGGGCAGCCCTGTCACCCTTAACTGTTGTAGAAATTTCTTTTGGAAGCAAAGGCTGGGGGGGTGGGGGGATAAGAATATGGCAAGGCAGTGTTAAAAAGGAAGGGGCCTTCAGAGCGCTGACCAGCATCCTTCCCTCTTCGATCATCCACCCCTCTTGTTGGTCTGAACAGCAGCCCTGGTTTCCCAAGGGGCAGTAGAGGTTGCTACTCAGAGCTCACTGTTCCTTCTCCGTGAACTGCCTTAGGGACCCACACTTGCCCTAACCCATGGCCCTTGCTCTCTACAGCTGCCGTGGTGTGTGTCACCCTCCTGGACCGCCTACAAGGGGACCAGATCAGTAGCCCTCATGAGGTGCTGGCCGAGTACCAACAGAGGCCACAGCGGCTAGTGGGCTACTTCATCAAGAAGAGCTTGGGGAAGCCTTGAAGTTCCTGCGGAGCAACAAAGGCAGCTGCTGTGATAACTTGTCAATAAAATTATTGTCCCGTGTCCTCTTGCCTGACTTTGAACACACCTTCTCCAAGAATTGAGGGAGTTTGCATGTGTGCCAGTAATCTGGGGCTATCCAAGGCTGGGGTGGCTTGCGGTGCCAAGACCCTGTTGAGGATGCATGCCTGTTTCTGTTTCTCTCATTCATGGAAGAAATAAAACACATAAGGTCAGCAGATGGCATGGTGGTTAAAGCACTGCATCCCATACGACCAACTCTGCAAGTCAAATCCTGGATCCAGCAGTTTGCAAAACACACTGAGTACACATGCGTGGATGTCCCAAATCCCGAGAGAACAGAGAAAGGATTGTGGCATGGCCATCACCATTGCTTTCCCTCAAAGCAACAACAAATAGATAAACTTAAAAAAATAATTTTGGAAACCGAGTTGCATGTTAGAGGCAAGGGATCTTGGATTAACCACATCATTTTTTTTTTTTTTAAGTTTGATAAAGCATTTTCAACTCTATGAGCCTGATTTGGGACTTCTTCAAGAACATTCTGATGAGTGCTTGAACTATTTCTACAGGAATTTTTCAGACTTTCAAATTTGAATGCCGGTCAGATTTCATATAATTAAATAAGAAATCTGATAGTAGAGCCAGACAACTCATTTCCTGATGTATTTTTAAAATTCTACACACCGCTCGTCATGAAAGACTCCAAAACAAAAGCAACGGAGAGCAGGAGTTAGAGACATCAATGAATGCCCAAATGCATACGGACGTCATTCAGGCAAATTTCTGGAACCTTCTACGTCACTCTTCACACTGCTAGTACTAGGCAGGTCACGATCCTGTGGACAGAAAGACACCTGCGTGCAGACAGGTTGTCCCGTTAGGTCTGCCATGGTGCGTTGACCTTGGGTCAGCCTTAGCCTCCATTGACATGCCAACTCCAGGATCCTCTGGGGTTTGGTCATTGACACAAATCTGCAGTGGGGAGGGGAGTGTCAGTGTATCCTTTCCTCTGCCTCAGGTGAGCCTGGCAGCTGCTGCTCCTTAGGTGGGTCTTGTTCTCTCGGCCAGAGGAGGTTGAGTCTCCGGATGTCACTGGCTTCTGGGTTGCCTCATGTTCCTAGTTGACTTCTCATCTCCATGTCAGTGGGCTCTGGGGCACGCTTGCCATGCTCTGAGGCTCTGCTTAGTGGTCTGTTGTGTGACCGAAGGGTGCAGTAGTGTGCGAAGTGTGTGGATGCACGTGTGTGGCCTGCACACTAGAAAAACCCATTTGTGTCTGCTGATAATGCAGGGATGTGGGGGGATGGTGGTGTGACTGGGCCTAGCACCCACAGCGAGACACAAGTTCTTGTCTCATGCTCAGGAAGAATTAGAGAGGTGGACACAGAGGAGAAAGCAAGCAGAAAGTTTATTGAAGGTGGAAGGCAAAGCTCCCAAGAAGGAAGGGGTCCTGAAATGAGTTGTTGCTTGGACAAGCAGATGGTATAATTTTTACGCTGCTGGACTCCCACATGGTGGACCATGGTTCAAGTTCCAGACCTGGAGGCTTGAAACTCACACATGCCCAAAATCCTGAGAGGAAAATGGAGGAGAAGGGCTTGCATCGTAGCCATCCCTGCCGGGGGGTGATTTCTTGCTTTCTGTTTCTGTCTTTCTCTGTCTCTCTGACAACTGCACATGCACTATAGCAAAAACCTGTCAAAAAAAAAATAAAAAATAAAAAAAGAAAAAAAAGAAAAAGAAAAGAGGGTGCTAAGTGGTTTGGGTTCCAGGTTTATACCCAGCTGTGAGGAATCTGCGTGTGTTCTTGCAGTAGGGGGTCACGTGTTCTATAGGTTATGTTATACCTTAGGGTGGTCTCAGAGTCATGAGAACCTAAATGAATGGTGGCTAGTTGGAAACTGGTTTGTTTGGGGGCTGTCAATTTGGAAAAGGTCATTATCTCAGTTATCTTTAAGGGCCTGGTGATCCATATCTTGCAGTTCATCCCAGAGGCAGGGATGTCCCCACCCACGGAGTGCCTTGTCCCATTCTGGTCTCTGTGAGAGTGCTTTTATTTTATTATTTTTTAAATAGTTATTTTAAAAAAGAATTATTTTATTTAACTTTATTTTTAATTTGACCAGTGAGGGACAGAGTGAGCGAGCGAGTGAGAGAGAGAGAGAAATCAAGCCTCCAGGTCCAGGACTAGAACCATGGTTGACCATGTGGGAGTCCAGTGACCTTAACTACCACGCCACCTGCTGGCCTCTCTGTGATAGTGCTTTTACATTATCTGCTGTCCTCCAACCTTTGGTCTTTTTCTAACTAAGTCCCTTTGTAAAGAGCCATGAATTTTTTAAGAGAATAGTGGGAGGGGTAGGGGAAGAGGACAAAGCCCGTGATCCCAGCATGGGCCTGAAATGAGAGTGGCCAGTGTAGGGCAAGGGAGGAGATAGCCTTCGGTAGTGTCTTGAGGCAGTCAGGTGCCAGTTTTCAAGCAGAGGACATTGTGCTTACCCTCTCAGAACACCACCCAGCGTTTCTAGTGTGTCAGGCACATGTCCAAGGGCAAGGACGGTGGCGACTGGGAGAGGAGAGGAATTGTCAGCTCAGTGGCTCTTTCTGGTGTGTATGGAGGGCTGTAAAGAAGGTCTAACTCCTGCCTCACTGAGCTTCACCCAAACTGAGGGTCATTCACCATGTCCTGATGTTACAGTCTAATCAGAGAGAAATAAGAGGGCATCTAGCTGTAGCCACGTTTATTGGAGTTTTATTGATTACACCACTGGCATATGGGGAGACTCCTGTCACTCAGAATACCGCAGCCCCGAGTGGAAGGAGAGGGCTGTTTATATAGGCAAAAATCACAATCAATTCTGGGTTGATACGGTGATTACGATGGGAACTGTGGAGGGGGTGAAGAAGAAAGGGAGTTTGGTTCCCATTCAGAAGCAGTTTCAGGAAGCTGAGTTAAGCAGGTTAATTATCTCTTTTCTTTTTCTCTCTTTCCTTTTTTTTTTTTTTGAGAGGTTTTTGCTATAGGGTGCATGCACTCACCAGAAAGAGAGACAGAGAGACAGAAAGCGAGAGAAATCACCCTCAGGGGGGATGGCCATGCTGCAATCTCTTCTCCATTCTCCTCTCAGGATCTTGGGCACGCATGCACACCCGCCCAGTGTGAGTTTAAGCCACCAGGTCTGGGACTCGAACCGCGGTCAACTACATGGGAGGCCAGTGACATAGCCATTATGCTAACTGCTGGTCCCACAGGTTAATTATTTCTAAGGGCACCCTCCAGATCTTTGTTTAATGGTCCCCATGGCTCTGGGCTGGGGTCTGGTGATTAGTAGTTACATTGCTAAGGAACAGCTAAACCAAAAGGTTATGGGCTAGTTAGCAAAGACAGGAAGAATGTCACTCTATTAATCTATTTACTCCGGGAAAAATGGAGGAAGCAAGCATGACGTAAAGTTCAGAGATGGAGGTGTTTCTGCTTTACTGAGCCCGCACAGTCTCCTGGGTGCTAAAAGCAAGAGATACACTTCCCCAGACTAAACCCCCCTCCAGCCTTCCACTTACTGATGGCTATGTAGAGCGAGAAAGCCTCAGCACCCCTAGGTCATCCAGAAGGAAACAGAACCCTCGGGTTGCTGGCTGGGTTGTGGGTATCCACAGCTGGCCAGCTGTCCACTGGTGTGCCCTGGGCTGTGCACTGGGGCCTGCACTCCTTAGCCTCGCCCCAGCCCAGGCTACAGGAGCCACACTTCTGTTCCCGCCCACTCCTATCTTGTGTGCTTCCTTCTGTCTCCCAATTCCCGAGTGCCCCAGGTTTCAACCAGACGTCACCATGCCCCTTGGGGTGCACATCTGCTGGTCAGATAGACTAGCTTATGCCCAGTTTCCTGAGGGCTGGGTCGTGCTGAACTAGTCAGGTAAGGCAAGGATGTGGCTCCCACAGCCCCATCTCTTGGCTGGAAACCAGTGTGCCTGTGCACAGTGGGGATACCTCTGCCTGTTTGATCAGGAACCTCCAGGCTGGGCTGTGGGGGGAGTGGACAGAAGACTGGTCCATTTCACATCCTGACCCATGAAATGTAGTGAGTGGGGTCTCTCCGTGGAGCCCTGCCACTTCCTGGAGGGTTGTCTTTGATAAAGCAGATAACAGCAGTCACAACTTGCTAACTGGCAGGGTTTATGGTGGGAGAAGAGGCTGTTTTTAGCAAGAGGAAGACCAGTTCCCCTCACAGGGTGGTCTCTACCATGCCTGAGCATCCTTCCCTCAAGAGCAGTCAAGGCAGTGGTAAAATGACTTCTATGAAGATTTTCTTGCAGATGGAAAGATGCTGCCCATTCTTTACTGTGTTATTGGCCAGGCTCAGTGTTGTTCCATGTGGTATCACACCGCCCTCTACTGGCCAGATGAGGTAGAGCCACCACCTCACCCAGTGGATCTCCATTTATGGCAGCGGGGTCACATCCCGCTCTCACAGGTGCTATATGACTAGTGATGACCGCCTGACGTGACAGAAACGCTGGATCACGTTCTGATCGGATAAGCACAATGCCAGCCCTCGGCTTGAAAACTGGTACCTGACTGCTTCAAGATACTACTGAAGGCTCAGTTTCCTCCCTTGTCCTACAGTAGCTACTGTTTAGCATTCTGGCTCATGCTGGGTATCTGGCTTCGTCCCCTTTCTCCACCCCTCCCACCATCCTCAGGCAGATACTGATGACTCCTTTGAGCAGGAATAAAATGACACTAGCACGATTCACTTTCAGTGCTTCCAGCCAGTCAGAGCAAAGAAAGAGCATCACTGGGTTTGTTCTTCTGGAACTATTATAATTCACCTGGGTTTAAAAGGCTGTTTTCTGTGATTTCTTTCTGCTAGTGCTATTTTTAAGTTACGTGCTTGGAAGAGCTTCCACTAATGGGAAAGTCAGGCCTTAATAATTATGAAGCACTTTGTAAACTGAGGAAGGATGTCACTAGTGAGTTATTCAATAGTTTGCATGTGTAGCCTGGGGTGTTCTCATTTAACTAGCCATGGCTTCGGTGTAGACCTGCCCCTTCCTGCTAATGCTGACTCACCGGGACACTGACTCCCTGTCTTTCCAGTCTGGGCTCAACCCATCGATAATCATGCCACACTGACCAGGATCGCAGAGAATGATGGGTTGTTTTTTATAAACGGCAATAGGAACAATGGCATCCTTATTTCTTTTCATAACACTTTCTTCTCATTTATTTCATGAGTGCCTGTGCAACCCCGTCAAGGTCTTGATGCCACAATTCACCGCCAGCCTCAGCCAGCCCTGGGTCATGGTCACACATTTCCCTGGTGTTCTCAGGGAGGTTTCTGGACCCAAACTAAGAACCTTCCCATGTGGGTCAGTCACACAGAGCATTGCGCTGAACCTTGGCTCCATCTGGCCTTCCACAGTGAAACACGCAAGAATGGTGAAGTGTGTCCTACACCTTTATCATTAATCCTAGCACCGACTTGTGTTTGAAGCCAGGTGTCTGTGGCCTGTGATCTTGTGCATTTGTTGGGGCTCAGAAGACAACTCCCCAAGTGAAGGCCTCAGTGGCAGAGTTTCTCTCTGCCCTTTCCCTTCTTCTGTCCCTCACTCTCACCCATCACTCTTCCCTAAGGCAAGTCAGAGAAACTAGAATTCCTCTTCTGCTAGGTGGGTCTTAGAAACCAGAACCCCTTCCCTAAAGCTAGCCATAAATTCTAAAACTTCCCCCCTCTCTCCAGGGTAAGAACTGGCCATAGAGAAATTCCTCTGGCCTACCTTATCTGACTGTAGATCATTAGACCTTCATTTGGGAGGGGTCCTGCCCCATTCCAGGGAAGAAGCATCATTACACAGAGAGGCCAAGAAGAATCTAGACGGACAGGCCTTGCTAGGTTTCCCCACTGGGTCTGTTTCCATGAACTCAGACACTTTCTGTCCATTTGTATTTCTATGAGGCTGCCCCTGCTTCATCAAACCTAGCATAAAATGAGATGGCTCTCCCTAGATCTTTGGGTCTTCAGTCTGAAGGCTCCCATGTACATATGCATATGGTAAATAACTGTATGTGACTTTTCTTTCATTAATCTGTCTATAGTCAGTGATTCTCAGGATCCTTGGAGAACAGATTCCTGTGCCCTTCCGTGTGTATACACTGTTTAATAAACTATGACCTAAGTAATCACACCTGGACTTTTGGCTGTATCAAAGATGAGGGAAGCAGTAGCAGTGTAAGAAGACAGTGTTACTGTGCCCAGTGTTCAATAGATACTTCTTCAATTGTCAAGTATATGAAGACGGGAGACTTCAGACAAGTTTTCTTATAGTAAGGACAACTCTGCTTTTGATAACTACTCATTCGGCTGTTGTAGTTGGGGCTCGTTTGCAAGTTCCGTGAATGGTCCTGGTACCTGGCACCAACTCTCGTTATGCCCAGTTGCTGGATGAGGACTCTGAGACTGAAGGCAGAATGCTTGACCCAGAGACGGAGACTCCTGAGTGTCACACATGACCAGTCATAGTGCTTTGGGGAAGAGCAAACTGGGCAGCTGAGCAACTGCTCCTAAACATGAAAATGTCCGTGCATAGGGGCCGGCAGGTGGCTTGGTGGTTAAAGGCGCTGGACTCCCATGTGGCCGACTATAGTTCAAGCCCTGGACCTGGCGGCTTGCTTTCTCACTTTCTCTCTCTGTCTTTCTCTGTCTCTCTCTGATCGAATGGGAAAATGATAATAATAAATAAAATTAAATAAAATAATTCTTTTAAAAAAGTCCATGTGCAAAATGAAAAATCTCTGGTGGAAAGTCACTTGGATGTTTTGGAACCAGGGCCAGGCGTGTTCCTATCTAGTCCAAAGATAGTGGACTCACAGTATTTGGGTGCTTCTATTCGATTAGTGCAATTTTGAGTGACTTTCTGATTCAAGCTCAAAATGGGTCATTAAGCAGCAGAGACAACTTATAACGTCAATGACACATTTGGCCCAGGAACTGCTAATGAACATACAGTGCAGTGGTGGTTCAAGAAGTTTCGCAAAGGAGACGAGAGCCTGGAAGATGAGGATGCAGTTGCCGGCTGTCAGAAGTTGACAACTAACTGAGAGCCATCAGTGAAACTGATTCTCATACAACTACAGGAGAAGTTGCCAAAGAACTCAACGTTAATCATTTTGTAGTCCTTCAGCTTTTGAAGTAAATTGGAGAGGTGAAAAAGCTCCATAAGTGGGTGCCTCACGAGCTGACTGAAAATAAAAAAAAAAGGTCATTATGAAGTGTTGTCTTCTATTCTGCACAACAAGGAACCGTTTCTCAATTAATTCAATTGATGTGCGATGAAAAATGGATTTTATACAACTGGCAATGACCAGTTCAGTGGTAGGACTGAGAAGTGGTTAGACTGAGAATTAAGAAATTCTTCTTAATTTCTGAAAAGAAATTGCTTTAGAATAGAAGCTCCAAATTGCTTCCCTAAGCCAAACTTGCATGAAAAAAAAAAAAAAGTACTGGTCATTGTTTGGTGGTCTGCTGCTGGTCTGATGCTCTACGGCTTTCTACATTCTGTTGTAACTATTACATCTGAGAAGTATGCTCAGCAAATGGATGAGATGCACTGAAAACTGCAATGTCCGCAGCTGACATTGGTCACAGACAAGGCCCAGTTCTTCACAGTAGCACCTGACTGCATGTCACACCACCAATGCTTCAAAGGTTGAATGAATGGGGATACAGAGTTTTGCGTCATCTGCCATATTCACTTGACCTGCACCAACTGACTGCCACTTCTTTCAGCATCTCAACAGTTTTTTGCAGGGAAAATGCTTCCACAACCAGTAGGATCAAGAAGATACTTCCCAAGAGTTGAACAAAACCCTAAAGCATGGACTTTTACGCTATAGGAGTAAACAAACTTTTCTTGTTGGAAAAAATGCGTTGATTGTAATGGTTCCTATTTTGATTAATAAAGATATGTTTGAGCCTTGTAATAATGATGTCAAATTTGTGGTCCAAAACTGCAATTGCTTTTGCAGCAACCTAATATTTTAACAACAAGCTTCACTTTATCTACTATGTCTCAGCTTTTATTCTTAGGTTGATAGTAGATAGAGCAGGTGCCTATAGAACCACAAAGGATGCTGGTTTTTAAGAACCGCAAAGGTCTTGGGGATCAGCAGATGGTGTGGTGGTTAAGGGAGTTGGACTCCCAGATGGCCAACCATGGTTCAAATCCCAGGCCTGGTGGCTTGCTTTCTCACTTTCCCCCTCTCTCTTTCACTCTGTCCCTTTCTGATCAAATTAAAATACATAAATAAATTACTTAATGAATGAAATAAGTTAAATAAAATAGGTCTAAAAAAATAAAAAATCACACAGTTCCCTGTCAACCACAAAGGACGTTGTAGGCTACATAGGTTCCTCCCTGCAGACCACACAGGCCCTTGTAGAAGACACAGTCCTCTCCTGTTTGCCTGGGTGGGTATCAGCTGATCTTCTAGGTCCTTCTCTCTCTCTGTCCCTCTCTGGTCAAATTAAAATAAATAAATAAAGATAAATTAAAAAAAAAAAACCAGCATGGTATTGGCAGAAAAATAGACAGGTGGACAAGGGAAACAGAATAGAGATTCTAGGAGTAAACCCCAAGGCTATAGACACTGATTTTTGACAAGGATATCTGTCAATCCAGTGGAAAAAATAAAATCTCTTTAGCAAATGGTTCTTGTAAAACTGGGTATCCACCTCCAGAAAGATGACACTGGACCCCCATCTTTCACTATTAACAAAAATCAACTCAAAATGGATGAAAGATCTAAACTTAAGACCTCAAACTATGAAACTACTGGTGGGAAACACTGGGGAAAACTGGGAGACATTGGGGCAGGCAAAGCCTTTTTAAATAAGACCCCCAAAGCCCAGGCAATAATCCCAAAATTAGACAAGGGGATCACATCAGATTAAGAAGTTTATGCACAGCAAAGACACAGTAATTAGTGTGAATTGACAACCCTCAGAATGGGAGAATATTTTTGTAAACTATGCCTTAGAGAAAGGACTGATAGCCAGAATTCACAGAGAACTCAAGTGGCTAACCCCCCTCCTCCCCCGCCACCACCATCACCAAATGATTAACCCAATTAAAAGATGGAAATGAGCTGAACAGAAAACTCTCTAAGGAAGACATATGAACAGCCATAAAAAGGTATTAAAAAATGCTCAGGGGAACCAGCAGCTGGCATAATAGCTATGTCGCTGGACTCCCACGTGGTTGACTGTGGTTCGCGTCCCAGACCCGGTGGCTTAAAACTCACGCTGGGCGCGTGTGCGTGCATGCCAAAGATCCCGAGAGGAGAATGGAGAAGGGATTGCAGCGTGACCATCCCCCCTGAGGGGTGATTTCTCGCTTTCTGTCTCTATGTCTCTCTCTGTCTGT
Organism: Tupaia belangeri chinensis; assembly: GCF_000334495.1. Lineage (NCBI taxonomy): Eukaryota > Metazoa > Chordata > Mammalia > Scandentia > Tupaiidae > Tupaia > Tupaia belangeri. The sequence goes on from NW_006199369.1 coordinate 442,165, forward strand.
CTGGCGAGCGCACACGTCCTATAGTGAAAATCTCTCTCTCTAAAAAAAAAAAGAAAAAGAAAAAAGAAAAAATGCTCAGCATCCCTGGGACCAGCAGATAGAGTATAGAGTAATGGCTACGTCGCTGGACTCCCATGTAGTCAACCATGGTTTGAGTCCCAAATCCGGTGGCTTAAACTCACGCTAGGCGCATGTGAATGTGTGTCCAATATCCCAAAAGGAAAATATAGGAGAAGGGATTGTGGTGTGGCCATCCCCCATGAGGGTGGGTGATTTCTCACTTTCTGTCTCTCTGTCTCTTTCTGGCGAGTGCATGTGCCCTATAGCAAAAACCTCCCCCCCCCCCAAAAAAATGCTCAGCATTCATCATCATAAGGGAGATGCAGATGAAAATCACAATGAGATACCACCTAATTCCTATTAGAATGATGAAGATTAAAAATATGAAAAATGATGTGTTGGCTGGGTTGTGTGAAAGAGGAACCCTTCTACATGGTTGGTGGGAATGTAAATTGGTCCAGCCACTGTGGAGAACAATATGGAGGCTCCTGAAAGACCTACAAATACAACTACCGTATGATTCAGCAATTCTACTCTTGGGTATCTACCCAAAAGGCAGGAGAATGCTAAGTCGGCAAAGTACCTGCACATCTATCTTTATTGCAACATTATTCACAATTGCCAAGACTTGTAACCAATCCAAAATGTCCATGAACAGATAAATGGATTGAAAAAGTGTGACGTGTATACACCACGGAATATTATTTAGCTATCAAAAACAACGAGACCCTGGAATTTGATAGAAAGTAGACGAACATAGAAGATTTATTGCTGAGTGAAGCAAATCAGGCTATCAAAGAGAGACATTGTCTCCATTTAACATATAGAGACTCTCTGCACTCTATGGTAGAGACTGAAAATTTGGAGGGCATAAAAGCATTGAAATTAGTTATGGACACTGGAGACAGTGTGGAAGGAGGGTGGGAGAGAGGAAGAGTGGAGGGAAGGAAATTAGAGAGGAAAAATAGAGAAGTGCGACATTTGTGGGACATGGAGATGGTTTATCACCTGTTGATGATAACGTGTATAGCATTCTCAACTAGACTGGTCTGAGATGTATTTCATGTTGGGGAAATTCTCTCTACAAGCTAAATGATGTATAGCAATTGATTGTATAAAAAAAAGATAAATTAATTTTTAAAAAAGAAAACAAAAATCCCCACTAAAGGTAGAAGCAACCTAAGTGTCCATCAACAGGTGAATGGGTAAAGAAAATGTGCTATTACCACACAGTAAGATATTATACAACCTTAGAAAGGAGGGAAATTCTCTCTCTCTCTCTCTTTTTTTTTTATAGAGATTTTGCTACAGGGTGTAGAGACAGAGAGACAAAAAGCATAAAGTCAATGATTCCCTTTGGAAGCTGGAGGGACCTGGAAGACAGATACTAGCTTGTGACTAACTGTCCAGGTGTGTTGACATCCTGCAGTCTTCTTTCCTGTGATATGAACTCAGTTAATGAAACCTCAGGGAAAAGACCATGGGGTGATTATCCTCCTTGGTGGATCTGATTTGTAGGCCAATAATAGGGCATCAGAATAAGTCCGTTTTTTTGTACTTTGAGACAGGAGGGAGGTCAAAGATGGTGGTGAGACAGGGCTGGGAGGGAACGGTCAGACAGATTTGTTGGGTCTGAGACTGTTTTTCCTGAGAAGTCCAATGAGTACCCCCACTATTTCAGCTGTGCTGTGTTAGAGGCCAGCACCAGCAGGTATGCGTCCTGAATCCACAATCTAAGGTTGGTCACCTTTTCCATGAGGGTTCAGTTTCTTTACCAGTCTCTGGGCTCCATTTTGGAACATGAGGGCTCTTTATTTTCTTTTCTTTATGCCACAGAATGTACATGGATGACGAAAAGACAGAGAAATAAAGCATAGAAGCAGGGGTCAATCAAGACAGAATGTGACCCATCTTCAACTTGAGGGCTTATTAAATAAGAGAGGAAGATTTAATTTAGTGTATTTTTCCAGTATTAAAGAGAGAGGATGACACCGACTTTGGCTCAGGGCACAACTTTAAATAGCAGGAAGGAGTGCTTTTGTTTTGTGTGGGAAGCTGCGCACCAGTGAGTCTGCAGAGGTTTCTCAGAGAGCAAACAATTGCCATGATTGGTTACCTTCAAAAAACCTGACCTTCGAAACCTTGCTCTGATTGGCCACTAGAATCCCTCAAATTTGCATATCCCGCAACTCACGATTGGTCCAAAAGCAACCAATCATAACCCACCGTTTACAACCAATCACAGCCCACCGTTTACAACCAATCACGACCCACCGTTTACAACCTATCAGCGTGTATATAACCACGATGCCTGGCCCATAGTAGCCAGACGACGACAAGGAGAGCCTGAAGAGCTGAAACACCGCACAGTCTCCAGACAACCCTGAAGACTCTGAAGAGTTGTAACACTACATTGTCTCCGGACAACCCTGAAGAGCTGTGACACTGCATTGTCTCCGTGCTGTAACACTACGCCGCTTGTCCCGGCTCTCACTCCTTCACTCAGGAAACCTGTTCGGCTGTCTCCCCCGGGGTCGGGACAGTTTTGTTTTGTTTTGTTTTTCTGTTACCTACTTTATTTTCCTCCCCTTTGTTAGAAAGTCTTTCATTAACAAAGTGAAGAGACAAAGACTGCATGAGGGTTGGCTCTGTGGTGCAGCGATAACGCACTGCTCAAGAAGCTGGGTCCCACATGAAGGCCACAGTTCAAATCCCTGGTAAGCCTGAAACATGCCAGTCATGCACGTGAGTACCAGGATCCTATGTACTGTAGGCATGGCGGAAGGAGATTGTGACATTACCAGACCCTGTGGAGGGTGCTTGTCTTTCTCTCTCTCATCTCACATGTGTGCACACATTCTCTGTCATCAGGAATGGAGAATAGGGAAAAAAAAGATAGGCTCAGTTTAATAATACATCAAAGGTCTTTCCAGAGGTTAATAATATTTGCAAGATGAAAGATATTTGTCTTGAAGATTTGTTTCTCTTTGAAGAATCAGAATGAAATTAAATAATTTCCAGAGATACTGTCCACAGATCTGGGGGCAATTCCCTGAACCATAGGGATCTCAACACTGTTCTACAATCCAAGATGGGTGAGATTTGAGATTCTGCAGTAAGGAAGTTGCAAGGGAGGAGGAGAGGGATACCAGGAATGCGGGGACTTCTGGACACCCCTCCAGGACGGACTTTGTGTGATTGATAAGCAATGTGATGGGAAAAATGGATCACGGCTGTGCTTATAGCCTCAGTTTAATAATACATCAAAGGTCTTTCCAGAGGTTAATAATATTTGCAAGATGAAAGATATTTGTCTTGAAGATTTGTTTCTCTTTGAAGAATCAGAATGAAATTAAATAATTTCCAGAGATACTGTCCACAGATCTGGGGGCAATTCCCTGAACCATAGGGATCTCAACACTGTTCTACAATCCAAGATGGGTGAGATTTGAGATTCTGCAGTAAGGAAGTTGCAAGGGAGGAGGAGAGGGATACCAGGAATGCGGGGACTTCTGGACACCCCTCCAGGACGGACTTTGTGTGATTGATAAGCAATGTGATGGGAAAAATGGATCACGGCTGTGCTGTCGTCTGGGTTCCATGCGCCTGTGTAGTGTGTGGCAAATAGCACCTGCTGGAAACACATTACTTACACATTGTCCTGGGGTCACGGGTTTGCAAAGGGATTACATTCATGATCCGGAGTGTATTATACTGCAATGGAACAGTCTTTCTGGTGTGGAAGTGAGCTGCCATTTTGTGGAGCGTTAAGTAGATATTTGATGATTATAAGACACTGGTTCTGTAGAATGGATTCCTATATGAGGTGCAGAGTTCAGTCCGATGCTATTTAAGGGTACTTGCAATCCAGATTGAACAGGTGATTCTTGAATATTCCTAGAGGAGAGATTAGGACTGCTCTTGGCATATTTATTCTTATTTGTTTGTTTTTAATTGCAAGAGGGCATGTGCACTTGCCAGAGAGATAGAGACAGAGAAAGAGAGAGAGGGAGAGAGAAAGCAATCGCACCCCAGTGGGTCACGGTCATGCTGCAATCCCTTTTCCTTCATTTCTCCATCCTGTCCTGGTTTGGAGCGTACATGCAGATGTGCTTGGTGTGCTTGTCAACTTCCAGAGCTGGGATTGGAATGATAGTTGGCCATGTGGAACTGACTCCCTCAACCACTAGGCTATGAGGCTGGCCCTAAAATATAAGTTTATATTTCAAACAAAAGCATTAATTTGCTCTGCATATGTGAGAGACCAGATAATCTCTTTTCAAAATATGAAGAATTATTAGACTAAAGACAATTATGAAGTAGCAGATGCAAGAAATCTCTCTGCCCTCCCTCAAGTTGCCTAAAAGCAGGACATAGATTCATAATGACAGAAGGTTTCCTGTGTCCCACTCTCTCCTGAGGAGAACAAAGGTTAACCACTGAAGACAGCTCTACACCCTTACGGGTCTGGAGATGGTTTCAGAGGAACCTACAGTGATGAGCTTCACCAGCTCACCTTTCTCTCCCAGTTATTTGCCTCCCCCCAACTTGCTGTACAGAGAGACTCTCCGTTCTTCTCCATTGTCTCGTCACATCTCTACAAATTTACTGTTCCTTGTGGACGATGCTGTGAAAGTTGGAATTTGGAGCCGCCTCTTTGAGAACTACTCATTCTCTAAGTGTCTCCCATGTATGTATTAGATATGGATGTGTGTATGTGTGTTTAACAGGGCTCTGTTTTAATTAAGAACTAAGAACCTATGTGGGGTGTCTGAAGAGAAATGTTACATATGTCATAATGGAAAAAAGAAAGCCAACAACATACGGGTAGCTAATAAGCAGTTAAATGCCTACTCCACCCCAGTTTTATGGTCCTCCAGCCCCACTCTTTTTTTTTTTTTTTTAGAGGTTTTTGCTATAGGGCGTGTGCGCTCGCCAGGCAGACAGAGAGAGAGACAGAGAGATAGAAAGCAAGAAATCACCCCCTGGGGGGGATGGCCACGCTGCAATCCCTTCCTCTCCATTCTCCTCTCAGGATCTTGGGGACGCACGCACGCGCGCCCGGCGTGTTTTAAGCCACCGGGTCTGGGACGTGAACCGTGGTCGACTACGTGGGAGTCCAGTGACATAGCCATTACGCTAACTGCTGGTCCCCAACCCCACTCTTCAGAGGCATGCTGAGTTTTCTAACTACTGTTCCAGTAGTCTTACCAGCAGAGACAAGCCTATTTATGCACAGAATTCTTTTAAACACAAATCAGAATGCACAGCATACACTATAGTACCTAACTTTGCTTTTGCTTTATTAGCAAATGTACATGTATAGTTCTATGCTTTCTTGTAACTATGTGGTGATTCATGAAACTTCACTTGAGATAAAGAACTATTCCATCACCCCAGAGGCCTCCCTATGCTACCTCTTGTAGTCATGCCCAGTCCCCCTTCATCCCTAACCATTGACAACTATTAATATGCATCTTTATATATCTATTATTTTGAGGCTTTTATGTAAATGGAATCATATAGCATGTGACTTTTTGAGCTTGTCATTTTTTACACATTAACACCCTTGCAATTTATGAAGGTTTCATGTATCACTAACCCACTTCTTTTCATTGCTGATCAGCATTCCGTGGTATAGATATGAGACAGAATACTTAGCCATTCACCTATTGAAGGGCATTTTGGTTGTTTCCATTTTTTTTTGAGCTAATAAATCTGCCATGAACATTCATGTGCAGGATTTTGTGTGAATATAAGGTTTTATCTCTTTAGGATAAATGCACAGAAATATGATTGCTAGGTTATGTGGTAAGCTTAGGTTCACTTTAAAACAAAAACAACTCAACTATTTCTAGAGTAGTTGAGTCATTTTGTCACATTGCCAGCAATGCATAGAGATTTGATTTCTCTACACCTTTACTTGCATTTAGTATTCGTACTAATTTTTACTTTAGTTATTCTAAGAGGTCTGGAGCAATATCCTTGTTTTAACTTGTATTTCACTGTTGGCAAGTGATGTTGGACATCTTGTTATGGTCTTATTTGCTATCTGTGTCTCCTTTTTACTGCTATGTCTCTTCCTGTCCTTTGCCCATTTCTTTGACATTTTACTCTTAAGATTGGAGAGCTTTTTATTATATATTTTCCAAATATGAGTCCTTTGCCATGTGGTCTGCAGATATTTTTCTCCCCGTCTATAGCTTGTCTTTCCGTTCTCTTAAAACAGTATCTTTTGCAGAGCAAAAGTTTTTAACTTTGATAAACTGTAATTATAAATGACTTCCCTTATGAATTGTTCTTTTGTGTTATATCCTAATATTGTTTAATTTTTTCTGTGTTAATATCTTTCTCCTTTCCTTCTGGAACATCACTGATATGAGAGTTTGAACCTTTGATATTGTTCCATAGGTTCCTGAGGCTGATTATTTTTCAATATTTTTTCCTCTGTTGTTCATATCAGATAATTTTTACTAATCTACCTTCAAGTTTGCTGACTCTCATTATCATATCCATTTTGTTGCTGAGACTTCCAATTAATTTTTAAATTTCTATTATTTATTTTCTGGTTTCAAAATTTCCTCCTCACCCTTTTTTAAATTAAGAGATACTAACATGTTGCTGAGAATATCCATCTTTCTAATTCTTTTCTAAGGAGTCTTTACCCTTACCTAATGGAGCATGGTTATAATAACTATTTTAAAGTATTCATCTAGTAAGTCCAATATCTGATTTTTTTGGGGGGAGACATCCGATGATCATCTTTTCCCCTGGGAATTTTTTGTTTTAAGATTTTTCTGTTCTTATGCATGTTGAATAATAATATATCCTGCCCTAGACATTTTGCGTTTTATAAGATTTTGGGCCTTGTTAAAATCTTCTGAGGAATGTTGATTTATTCTGTTTCAGCAGGCAGTTAACCCAGTAGGTTTTGTTCTCAAGTCCTTTTTTTCTGTGTGCTGTGCGTCCAATGTTAATTTTCTTTTCTTTTTTTTGGAGAGGTTTTTAACTATAGGGCATATGCACTCATCAGAAAGACAGAAAGAGATAGACAGAAAGCGAGAAATCACCCCGCCCCCCCAGGGGGGATGACCTTGCCACAATCCCTTCTACTCTGTCCTCCTCTCGGGATCTTGGGCATGCATACACACGCGCCTGGTGTGAGTTTAAGCTGCTGGGTCCAGGACTTGAACTGTGGTCGACTACATGGGAGTCCAGCGACATAGCCATTACGCCAACTGCTGGTCCCCAATTTGCTTTTCAAAGTTGTTGAAAGATTCTGTTCTGCTTTATGCATGTGCTATCCCCAGGTCAGTCTGTGTCCTGGCAAGTGTTCTACTCTGTAGTTCAGTTCTCAAAGCCTTTGTCATGTTGCTTTTTGTCTATCCCAAGTGTTTGTAGCCCAGAGTTGATCCCAGGACTTCACACACACATCAAGAATCTTTCTCTAGCCCCATCGACTCAGGGATGTTCTTCACACGCAACAATTCCCATGGTCATCTTTCCCTGGTGCCCAGCTGGTACGCTAGATTTTAGTATCTCTGTGCTGCTGCACAGTTTATACAAGGTATATAGTTTATACAGGTAATCTAGAGCAAAGTGACAAGAAACTGAGGCCCTGGGGCTGCTACCACCACTGTCATCATGGGGGTTATTCTGAGTTTGATTTCTCAGTGTGGTTTGTCTGCTCTTATTTTCTTTTCAGACTTTTCCAATAGATTTTTCTTTCTTTTTTCTTTTTTCTTTTTTTTATTATTTCCAGAGATTTTTAGTTGCGATAAGAATGAGATAGAATGGAATGGGCTCAATCTATTTTAACTGGAATTGGAACCCTAAATCCTTGCTTTTAAATGTAAACTTCATTTGTCAAATGTAAGGTAGAATGATTTTTTGGGAAATATTAACTTTTTTTTAAAAAAACTTCCTCTCCTAAAAGCTAGATAAACTTGTCTGATGTGCAAATAAATGGGATTATTGGGGAAACCTAAATTGACTTTTTTTTTTTTTTGCAGAGATTTTTGCTTTAGGGCACATGTACTCACTGTAGAGAGAGAGAGAGAAACAGAGATTCAGAAACAGAGACAGTGAGAGGCAAAGTGAGAAATCACCCCCGATGGGGATAGCCACACAGCAATCCCTTCTCAATTCTCGTCCTGGTATCATGGACATGCATACATATGCACCTGGAATGAGTTTTAAGTCACCAGGCCTGGGACTCAAACCACAGTCAGCCATGTGGAAGTCCAACAACATACTTGCTACACCTTTGGTTGGTCCCTTAAATGGAAATATTCTTTAAAGGGCAGCCTAAAACCTGTCCCTTCTCTCTGGCCATATTATCTCCAAGGTACAGCTGGGACAACACAACTGCCAAATAACAATTTGAAATCTGAATATATAGGAGACTCAACTTCCATCTGAAGCCATGGAAGGTGAAAGCCTTCCAGAAGATTTATGCCATTGTAGGGTAAGAGTGGTAGAGAAGAGATGGCAGTGGGGCCAGAAATAGCCCCAATGAGTTACTCACAGTCCCAGAGAGATATGAGGGAAGAGCTGGACATTCTCTGACCCTCTGAAAAGAGCCTAGAAATTAAAGGGAAGGGAGGTCTCATGGTCATGCTATGGGGATAGCAACAAGGGACCCATGTGCCTGAAAACAAGAACCCAAAATTCTAGTGCAGGCATTTCAACAGAATCTAGCTATGGGCACAATGATTCTGTGGACTGCTCAGGACCATCAGTCACTGTGAATGCTGATAACAGAAGAGATCAGATCTGTATATACACTTGGGAGCTCTGAGTACACAAATGGTTCTTAAAACCATGAACCTGACTGAGCTGTGGGTGTATGTAGAGAGTAGAACTGGGCAAAGACTAGAACCCTAGGGCATTCTGAAGCTCAGAAGATGATAAAGTCAGGAGAAACAGGCAATGGCACCTGAGAAGTATGAGCCAGTGAGGTGGGAGGGACAGCAAAAGAAGGCGGTGAGAAGGGAAAAATGTACTATGTATAACACCACTGCTCGGGCCACGTAGAAGGAGTCTCACTTGATCTGGCTGGGCAGATGAAGCTCGTAGTTTCGCAGGAGAAATGTCAATGGAATGGTGGTGTGGACAAAAGCCTAATTATAATGAACTCAAGACAGATAGTATGAAAAGTGGTGGCCAGATTCTAGAAAATTATTTTGAAGAATTTTGGTTTCAGCGCAATGCCCAAATCCAAGCGCAACAAGACAATTTCTTTAACCAAAACTGCCAAGAAAGGCTTGGAACTAAAACAGAATCTTATAGAAGAGCTTCAGAAATGTGTGGACACATACAAGCACCTCTTCATTTTCTCCATGGCCAATATGAGGAACAGCAAGCTGAAGGACATCTGGAACGCCTGGAAGCACAACCAGATGTTCTTTGGGAAAAACAAGGTAATGATGGTGGCCTTGGGTCAAAGCCCAGCTGATGAATACAGAGACAACCTGCACCAGGCTAGCAAGAAGTTGCGGGGTGAAGTCGATCTCCTTTTCACCAATTGCACTAAGGAGGAGGTGAATGAGTGGTTCACAAAATATACAGAAATGGACTACACCCAAGCTGGGAACAAAGCAGCTTTCACTATAAGCCTAGATCCAGGGCCCCTGGAGCAGTTCCCCCACTCCATGGAGCTGCAGCTGAGGCAGCTGGGCCTGCCTACTGCCCTCAAGAGAGGTGTGGTGACTCTGCTCTCCAACTACAAGGTGTGCAAGGAGGGCGATGTGCTGACGCCAGAGTAGGCCCGGGTCCTGAAGCTTTTTGAGTACGAGACGGCTGAATTAAAAGTAACCATGAAGTACATGTGGGAGGCACGGTCAGGAAGGTTCCAGCAGGTGGGAGACAACATGCCAGAGAGTGCGTCAGAGTTGGCAGAAGAATCAGAGGATGATGACGATGACTGATGGGGACTCAGGGCTGAAGGCCTTCGGCATGTTCTGGGTCCCCAGTGGACCACGCGGCACTGCCCCCACCCCTCTGGAGGGACGGCTGTTTACTTTGCTGCCAGTGAAGATGGGAGTGTGATGGCACTGACTGATTCTGTAGGGAATAAAACTGTCTGCCAGGTCACACACACACAAAAGAATTTTGGTTTTAAATAACAAAGGTATGGGCAGCTGGAGGAACTAATTTTCATTAGATGGCAGCTACTCTAGCATGCTCATGTGCTCATGGATATGATCCACTGCAGAGTGGGGACACTGATGGTACTGAAGAAGGCATGAGATGCAGAAGGCATGAGATGAAGCCCATGCACAGGGAGGGTCTATTTCTAGGTAAGAGCAAAGTGGGCCTATTCATTATGTTAGGAGGGAAGGCAGAGTATCTAATAAAGACAAGGCAAGCTGGTCTGCATGGTGAAGAGCTTATGTGGAAATGTTATTTTGATGACCTCTGTTTCTTCAGTGAAAGCCTGTTTTTGCCTCTGTGATCTGATACATACAACCCCTACCTACTTTATTATTTGGGTGAGCATTGCAGAGAATGCATTTAAACTTATTTTGACAATTACCAACATTTGACAAATGCTCTCTCTGTTCAGATAGCAATACTTCCTTTCTGAGGTCCTTAGAATTCTAGGTATTGATTTGGAAGTCATCAGCCCCTCACTGTCCTACCTTGATGATACCTCTTCCAGGGCAAATTCTTTTCCCTTACTCTGACACTGAAAGAATGGTAATCTTTGAGTCCCATTGCTAAACTATATATATTTTTTTGCATTTTGATTTTGCTGTCCTATACTTTTAAATTAGACGTAGGTATTGCAAAACTGGAGTAGACAATTATATTTTACATTTTCATCTAAAAAATTCAGTCCAATTCAAATGTAAGATTCAAGAGAATTCTACTCAAAATCCTTAAATCTAGGTCACAGATTGAGGCATCTTTACTCTCAACATTGCTAGTGATTTTTTTAAGACTTCTTAGCTCAGGGAACACCAGAAAATATTAGAAGGTGAAGACTACTTGTTCCTATCATATTATATTTCAAACAAGTATGCTTTTCTATTAGTGTAAGAAGAGAGACTAATTCAGATTCATGAGAAATTATTAAAATTAGCAAGATAGAATTTGGGAATCAGAGAAAAATAAATTATTTAAATTACCTGTGAGGTAATTATTTTTTAAGATTTATAAATTACAATTAAATAAGAAACATTCAGGTTATTGAAATTCTTTAAGTAATGAAACTTGGAATTACTTGTTGCCCCCAATTTTAATAATAATTTTAAACAGAGACAAAGAGGCAATTCTACCTGAAAATCCTGAATAATTTACTTATGATTTTTAAACTACATTACCATAACCTTTCAAAGGAATCATCCAAGTGTGTGTGTATATTATAATCTCCCATATTCAAGTTCATTGCATGCTTGCCTGACAGTTTGCTTGGTTCTTTGGGAATCATTCAGCTTTGACCAAAGCAATTTATATTTGAAACTTACTCTGATCAAGCAGTACTAGACTTCAGTGTTGCTGGGAAAGAGATAAAGTAAGTTTTTAGCCCTCCATGGACCTTTGTAATTCATCCCTTTCTATCTGGATTTAGCCCTCCCTTCTCCTTTTTTTCCCACTATGACTGCCTGCTTTATGCATCCTAACTCTATCTACCTTGCTAAGAAACCAAACCTTAATTTAAAAAATCAAGTATACTGGCTGTTGGCTGAAAAGATGGGTGTTGGTGAAGGGCTGGCAAATGCAATCCCTATAAAATTACAAGAGACATTCTTCACAAATCCAGAAGAGACAATCATAAAATTTGTCTGGAACCATAGGAGACCCTGTTTTGCTAAAGCCATCCAGTGCAAGAAGACTGGAGTAGGTTGCATCCCACTTTCTGATCCCAAAATATATTACAAAGCTGTGATAATAAAAAAAAACATGATATTGCTACAAAAATAGACATGAGGACCAATGGAACAGAGTAGAGACTCCAGAAATAAACCCCAAAACATACAATCAACTCATCTTTGACAAAGGGTACCAGTCAATCCAGTGGGAATCTGAGTATCCACCTGCAGAAAGATGAATCTGAACCCCTGTCACCATTAACAAAAATCAACTCAAAGTGGATCGAAGACTTAAACCTAAGACCACAAACTATAAAACTACTGGTGAAAAACACTAGGGAAACTCTGAGAGACATTGGGGTAGGCAAAGACTTCTTAAGCAGGACCCCCAAAGCACAGGCAATAATCCCCAAAATAGACAGGTGGGATTACATCAAATAAAGGAGTTTCTGCACAGCAAAGGACACTGTAATTAGTGTGACTTGACAACCCACAGAATGGGAGAGAATTTTTGTTAACTGTGCCTCAGATAAGGGACTGATAACCAGACTACACAGGGAACTCAAGCAGCTTACTCAGAGGAAAATGATTAACCCAATTAAAAGATGGGAAAATGAGCTGCATAAACAACTCTCTAAGGAAGACATACGAACAGCCAAAAAGCATATGAAAAAATGCTCAACATCCCTCATTGTAAGGGAGTTGCAGATCAAAACCTCAATGAGATATCACCTAACCCCAGTCAGATTGGTGAAGATTAAAAAAAAACAAATAATGATAAGTGCTGGAGGGGATGTGGTGAAAGGAGAACACTCCTACACTGTTGGTGGGAATGTAAATTGGTCCAGCCTCTGTGGAGAACGATATGGAAGTTCCTCAAAGACCTTCAAATAGAACTACCACATGATCCAGCAATTCTACTCCTGGGTATCTACCCAAAGGACAAGGAGTGTACTCAATTGGAGAAGCGCTTGCACATCTATTTTCATTGCAGCGTTATTCACGATTACCAAGACATGGAACCAACCTAAATGTCCACAGACAGATGAATGGATTGAAAAATTGTGGCACGTATACTCCATGGAATACTATTCAGCCATGAAAAACAACAAGGCCCTGGAATTTGTTAGAAAGTGGATGAATATGGAAGATTTGTTGCTGAGTGAAGCAAGTCAAGTTATGAAAGATAGATGTTGTATGTCTCTATTTAACATATACTGACTGTCGGGACTCGATGGTAGAGACTGAAAGACTGGCGAACATAAAAATATTAAAAATTGTAATGGACACTAGAGGCAAAGTGGAAAGAGTATGAGAGGGGTAGAGCGTAGGAAATTTGGGAGGAAAATGGAAGACAATTGTGGGACGCAGATAAGATTTATTATGTGTTGATGAGGATGTGTATGGTGGTCTCAACTGGACTGGACTGAGGTGTATATCATGCTGGGTAAAGTCTCTTCACAATCTAAATGATGTATAGTGATTTAATATATGAATAATAATAATAATAAATTAAAAAATCATATCTCAAATAAAAAAGAAGTAGACTTTGGAGGGGCTTATTATTGAGAAAGTTTCACTTCATAGATTTATGTACAAAACACATATTACCTTTACAATAAAGAAGTTAAAATGAAAAAAAAAATAGTTATTGAACTGGTTGTAAAGTTTTGTATTTCCCTAAGTGAAGGCCTAATGAAGAGTTTAAACAATTTCCCACTGTTCAGAGGGAGGTAGGTGAACTTTTCCCTCTTTATTTTGTAACCAACTTTTGAAAGTTGAAATGAATATCCTCTAATTGTTGTGCGTTCTAATTCTTCTGTCATATATCATGGGTGAATGGATTTTAAGGGGCTGTCCCAGGCAAGTGGAGAAATTGAAGGGGAATTTGGTTCCCTGGTCACTAATTTTGCAGCTTAAACTGCCAAGGAGTTACCAATGAAGATACTCGTCATTGTCCTTTTGATATATTACTGCTATCTTTAAGGGAAGTTGTACAGTTGTTAATAATCTATCAATTTTTTTAATGATAATTAATGGAGGTCCCATTTGCTGTAAGAAAGTCTCATTCTTTCCAGATGGCTGCCTGGGCATGGAGAACAAGAAAGGAATATTTAGTCAGTATAAATATTTACTATCTTGGGACCAGCAGGTGGCTTAGTGTTTGAGGCATTGGACTCCCATATGACCAAATGCAGTTCAAGACCCAGACCTGGTAGCTTACAAATCATACTGGGCATGCATGCGTGCATGCTCAAAATCCTAAGAGGAGAACAGAAGAGAAGGGATTGCAGAGTGTCCATCCTCCAGGGGGTGATTTCTCATATTCCTTCTCACAGTCTCTGTCTCTATCTCTCTATCTGGCAATCACACATGCCCTATAGCAAAAATCTTAAAAAGAATATTAACTGTCTTGTTTTTATTTAATTCCAGTGTTCTAATTAAAGCTATAAGCTCAGCCAATTGAGCATACATATTTTGTGGGAGGGATGCCTGTTCTATGGTAACCTCTAGAGTTCCAACAGCATAGCTTGCCTTTTGATTCCCCTGGGAATCAAACTAATCCGGTCTGGGTTAGTTATGGTTTTCTGAAGGTCTGCATAAATTAGAATTATTACTTGATCACAATTATGGTCAGGTTTCTCATCTGTTTCTGGTGATAGGTAGTTGGATTTGAGGGCAAACAGGCTTTTAAGTGTATATTTGATCCCTCCAGTCACAGTGCCTGATATTTGAGAAGCCGATTATCTGTGAGCCATAGACTTCCTTTGGTGGTCAATAAACTAGCTACATTGGGGGGGTGGTGGTGGTGAAGACAGTTAATTACTTTCCCACTGTTATTTTGATAATTTCAGGTATGAGTAGGGAGACAGCTGCCATTACTGGAGGGAGCTAGGCCATCTCTTAACTATTAAGTCTATTTCTTTACTCAAATATCCCCTAAGTTGTTGATTGGATCCTATAGTTTGGATGAGAACCTCAAAAGCTATTCCCTTTCTTTTAGTGACATAGAGGTTAAAAGTTTCACTCTGGGGAAAGCAAAAAGCTAGAGCAGTAAGCAAGGCTTTTTTTTTTTTTTTTCTTTAACAGCTGTAAGACTTGTTTTATCTCAAACCTCTAGATCAGAAACTGCATATTGTTGGCTTGGGTCCCCTTTATCAGTTGATAAAGTGGGAGAGATATTTTGCAAAATCTAGAATCCATAATCCATAGAATCCAGTTAGGGAGTAACCAACCAGTAACTAACTTAATTGTCTGAGAGTTTTAGGTAAAGGATAAGATAAAATGGGCTCAATGCAATCTTTACTTAAAGTTTTAATTCTTTCTGATAAGATCAAACCTATGTATTTAATAGTATTTTTGCAAAGTTGTACCTTGGATTTAGAAACTTTATATTCCCTCCCAGCCAGAAAACTAAAAAGAGTTTTAGTGCCCTCCTGAGAGATACTTTCATCAGGAGTGCAAAGGAGAGTATCATCTATGTATTATAATACTTTGGTCTGAGGGTATGAGAATTATGAAAGCTCCCTAGCTAGGGCTTTTCCAAATAAATGTGGAGAGTCACAAAAGCCCTGTGGAAGAACTTGCCAGCATAGCCGCATGCATGGATTAGTGGTGTTTTCAAAGATATTGAGAGTCAGTGCAAAGAGATGCAGAAAAAGTATCCTTTACATCTAAATCTGTAAAACATTTATTAACCATTCCTTCTGAAATTTGAGTCAGGAGTATACATGGTTAGGGATGATTTGGTATAGGGAAACTACTGCCTCATTTATAAGGTGAAGATCCCGTACTAATCTCCATTCTCTATTTGGTTTTTGAACTTCTAAAATAGAAGTATTACAGGGCCTGTTACATGACTTGAGAAGGTTTTGTAGTTTTGATTTGGCTATTATTATCTCTAACCCTTTTTTAGCCTCTGGTTTTAAAGGATATTGTTTTTGATTTGGAGAAGAGGTAGGGTCTTTTACAAATGGTTTGACTGGAATTAGCTCATCTAATTTTATTTTGATCAGCCCGTACTTTGGAGTTAATATCAGTTTCCAGTTGGGCAGATATAACATTTGTCCTGGGGCTATCAAAATTGTAGTTTCTTATTAAGTTAATATATCTCTGCCTAAAAGGGGAGGTGGAGTTTCAGGCAGTATCAGGAAGGAATGAGTAAATTAAAAAAAAATCTTCCCAGGAACTGGGAAAGGAGCTGGGAAAAAAAATCTGGTTACTGGCTTTCCTGATAATCTTAGAATAGTTACACACCATGAGGAGAGGGTTCCAGGACAGAAAAGGGAAGACCTGAGTAGGCAGCTCCAGTCTCTAAAAGAAAGTCAACTTTTTCCATCCATTTTGAGAATCAAATGAGGCTCCTGGATGGTAATAGTAGTGGGCTGTGAAGGCTGAGCCACACCTCTGGCATCAGAAGCACTTGGGCTCCTCCATTTGTGATGAGGGGAACAACCTGGGGCAGTCACACTTCCAAGGGTCTCCTTGACATATTGTGCATGGGACAGGTGGGTTTATGTTCTTTGGACAGTCCTTTACCATATGCTGGCCTGTCAGCACTGGTCACAAATAAGGGAGCCTTTCTGGGTGCCTCAAGGGGTTGATTTGACTTGTAAGGCTGCCACCAAAATTTCAGCTTTTCCCTTCTGTCTTTCCTTTCTGTCTTTGGTCTCTTCTCTATTTCTATTGTAATAGATATAATAGATAATAGAAAAAGGTAGCTGTTTTTAGAAGGTTTTTTAGGGAACTGTCAGGACCCAAGGCTTTGAAATTTTCTTCTGATATCTGGGGAAGACTGAGTAATTAATTTGTCTTTTAAAATGAATGGCCCCTCTCTGTTCTCAAGGTCAAGATTGGTTTATTTTATCAAAGACTCATTGCAATCTCTCAAGATAGGTGGAGGATTTTTTGTCCTTTCCTTGATCTATGGTAGACGTTTTAGGATAATTAATAGGTTTAGTCCTAGTCCTCTTAAATTCCTCTATCACACCAGAGATAAAATACTTTCTCTTCTATTGCTTGAGGAGGTCATTATCAGGCCATCTAGGGTCTGCACATGGTACTTCTTGGTCTCCAGTCTGCATTCAGGGTCATTAAACGAGGCCTGATGAAACAACTGGTGCACAGAGTCTGCAAAAACAGTAGCAGTATGCAATGTGGCCTGTTAAAGTCTGATTAAGAATTAATATTACACCCTTTGGGAACCAGCAGTTAGCATAATGGCTATGTCGCTGGACTTCCAGGTAGTCGACCGCGGTTCGCGTCCCGGACCTGGTGGCTTAAAACTCACGCTGGGCGTGTGTGCGTGCGTGCCCAAGATCCCGAGAGGAGAATGGAGGAGAAGGGATTGCGACGTGACCATCCCCCCTGGGGGGTGATTTCTCGCTTTCTATCTCTATGTCTCTCTGTCTCTGTCTGTCTGGCGAGCGCACACGCCCTATAGTGAAAACCTCTCCAAAAAACAAACAAACAAACAAAACGAATTAATATTACACCCTTTAAGGATAGCTTATATATTTAGGATAAGTTTTAAAAGGTTTCTATGCATTTCTCAGGGTCATCAGAAAATTTACCTAAATCTGTATTTGTTTTAAGTCTTGGAGAGAAAAGGGAACATGTATTCTTCCAGGACTAGTATAGCACCTAAAGTGTCTTTCAGGAAACAAATAAGCAAGGGCAAGGAGTTATTATTTTGGGGGGAGGGGTCAGTTCTGGGTATGGAGGGCAGGAAGGAGCCTTCAGAGGGACCTCAGAAGGCAGATTGCAGTTGATATTTCCCAGGGGTTAGGAATGTGAGAGTATGAATTCTTTTAGATGTTTATTTCTTTTTCTTTTCTTCTTTTTTTTTTTTTTTTGCCATGCGTTCACATGCGCTTGCCAGACAGACAGAGAGAGACAGAGAGACAGAAAGCGAGAAATCACCCCCCAGAGGAGTTGGTCACGCCACAATCCCTTCTCCTCCATTCTCCTCTTGGGATCTTGAGCATGCACTCAAACGCGCCCGGCATGAGTTTTAAGCCACCGTGTCTGGGTCGCGAACCGCGGTTGACTACGTGGGAGTCCAGTGACATAGCCATTACGCTAACTGCTGGTCCCTAGATGTTTATTTTTAATGAGCTCCTGAATGGTGGGTCTACACTTTTGCAAAGTGGGGCTAGGAGTGTATAAGCAGCCTCTTGTGAGGAGGGGATTTCTTTAAGAGCAAAAAAAATTGGACATGAGGCAATTCTGAATATTTTCCCAATCTGTGCAAAAAAAGATCTAATAGTAAAACAATATTATAATTAACACTTCCATCTAGTGGCCAGGATTTCCCATTTTCTAACTTATATTGTGGCTAGGCCCATATGAAAAAGAAAATCAAACATCTTAGTCTCAGTATCTGAAGCTCAAAGGAGTCCCAATGTTTTAGGACACGATCCAGAGGGGTCAGTTCACTCCATGCAGTTCAGGGTGCAATTATTTATCTAAAAGATGGAAGAAAAGGCATCCCTTCATTTTCCTCATTTTGTTTGCTAGGCTGTGAATAAAGTCGGGCCTGTCATATGTAGTGGGCTGGGAGGAGCGTAGAAGTGGCATGGTATCCTGAACCAGCTATTGGACTATTCTATACTCCATCACCAGTTTCACACTCAGTCACTGGGGACTTCAAAAGGACTGAGATAGTCAGATCTTCCCAAAGAAGAAAGAAACCAGAGCCTAGTGAGAGCACTTGTCTCATCTCCCTGCAAGCAGAGTCAGGGCCTAGAATTCATATATGATTTTATTTGAGGGGAAGTGAGGAGTTAACATTCAGTTGAAATGAGACAGAAGAAATAGGGCTCCATTGATTATCAGGGCCACTATCTGTATTTCTTTTATTGGTATAAATTTTCACAAACTTCCAAGTGTCTTTGTGTAACTTTCTACGCTGATAGAGGACTTTAATTTCATTTACAAACTCCATTTTTATGGGCCCAATCAATTAAATGACTATACTATGTGATCATCCATTCCTGAACTTGGTTTCTTGATATCTCTGTCTTTTGCCGGGGTCCAGCCTCGGCGTGGGTGGGTTATCCCTACGGAGGCGGTGAAGGTGAACAGAAGACAGAGGCCTCGATGCTTTCATACACGTCCTATGCCGGACACCCCTCCAAGATCGCTCTCTGAGGAGTGACAACTGCTAGGAATCATCGTGCCTTTTTATTGAAAATGTGATACATGCAAGTAAATGGGTGAGGGGCAGTAAAAGATTTACTCTAAGGAACAGGGTATACAAAGCATGGACGCAATAATTATAAAACATGCTGTTTGTCTTGTTAGCTCAGGTAAAATCAATCACAGTTCTCAGGATGAGGAAGTCCATTTGTCTGCTGTATCTTCTTAGATCTTGATTACTGGGAAGATTCTTTTGAAGAGGAGGCTTGCAGGATGTTTGATAACTTCAGTCCCGGGCCAGGGCGATAAGTTGCTGGTTACAACGACCTAGATGGAAATCTTGTCTTGCTAAGTAAAGACCCAGTTAATATATGGACTATCTATACATTACAACAATAGAGGGTGAGTCTATGATCTTATATGGGAAAGGAAGATGATCTTGTAGCTCTGGAGACAACACTGGATGTTTTATTAGCAGTTTTTCATGGTCAACAGCACATAGATGAGAAACTCTTTGTAGCTGAAAGCTACCTGTTGCTTTAGATAAGAGCTCCCAGCTAAAATGGTTAATCTTTCTGTGGAGCCCTCAGCTTTGTTTATTCTGTTGTCCCATCCAGGCTTTTTCCTCTAATCTATACATTACAACAATGGAGGGTGAGTCTATGATCTTATATGGGAAAGGAAGATGATCTTGTAGCTCCGGAGACAACACAGGATGTTTTATTAGCGGTTTTTTCATAGTCAACAGCACCAAGATGAGAAACTCTTTGTAGTTGAAAGCTACCTGTTGCTTTAGATAAGAGCTCCCAGCTAAAATGGTTAATCTTTCTGTGGAGCCCTCAGCTTTGTTTATTCTGTTGTCCCATCCAGGCTTTTTCCTCTAATAAATCTGTGGGTTCCTGCATTTTGTTTGTTGAGTCTTATCAATTAGTGAGTTCTTCTGTTTTATCTCTGAGTCTCTGTTATGTGGTGAATGTACTAACTTTGCTAGTGTGAGTTAACTTTGGCCTGTAGCTTTAACAAGGGCTAGCCTTAAATTAACTTAGTCTACATATGCTTCTAATGCTAATTTGGTTTATACTAACTTAATCTATATGTTAATTTTGGCTTAAAAACAGACAGGTGGGGGAGTCTTAAACTTCCTGGTCCTCGTGTCAGTCTTAGGGAACCACATTCCTACAAGATCACTAATTGGCTTTATTGCAATGGTTGGGGGTGATGTTTTACCCTTGCAGGGTACCGTAATAACAGTAAAACTCACGGCAGAGAAATTGAATACCGGCCAGTTCAAGGACACAAGGGAGAGCTCGTAAACTGGGCCTTGCCTCAGTTTCTTCCCAGTCCAGGCCTTGCCTTAGAATGGGAGGCAGCATCCTGACCAGCTTGTGTTGCCTGCATGGCCCCGTCAGTCTTTGTTTATAATTTCAATACATAAAGCAGCTCTGAAAACAAAAATGACATAATATGGCCTCATTTGGGCCCCCTATAAAAAGTTCACTTGAGATCTGTATAAAATAGTATTGGGCTATGCCTGGATTTATTTTAAGTTGGACTATTAAGTCCTGAGGGGGTATGAAAAATGGCTGTCAAATTCGCTCCTGAGAGCTCTTAAGTCATGACACATAGGATTGGAGGTGGTGGTGGGGGGTGGTTACAACATAAGCATAGCCATTTGCCTTGGTTTATAATTTATAAAATGTGTTACCAGAGTCTGATGCTTGGAGTCATCCTCTGAATAAGGAGAGTGTACTTCGTTGATAATCTTAGCTTTCTTTATTCTACTTTCTGATTATTTTCCATATTCACATATTTGTCAGAGATAATTTAAGATTTTAGAAATTCCATAGAGTGTGGAGGAAGAGAAGAAAGAGTTGTTTGACTCTCTTCAATGAATCATGGCAAGTTCCTGGATATGTCACTTGGGGTCATCAGTCAAGGAGACTGAGAATGGGACACTGAGAGTCATTGGGACTGAGAATGGTCCCAAGAAGGAACACTCCCTAGTCAGTGATGAGAGAAAAGTCCAAAGGTAGGAAACAGAGGAATCTGTTCTAATACCTGACTGGGCAGTTAGAGATGGCTTTCAGATTCTCAGGACCTTCAGGATGCACCAGAGAGTAGCCCTGGTACGCACTGTCAATTGCACCCAGAACATTCACCTTCCCACGAGATGGTTGATCCCAGAAAAAGACACCAAGTCACAAAATAGTTGACATTCCTGTCACCAGTGATGGGGTTCAACTGAATGCTTCCAGGCAAGCCTGTCATCTGAGGCTTTAAGAGGGGTGGCTGCACTAGGTGCTCTTAACTGGATGACAGATGACCTGTGTTCGTTTTCATCTGATAGATTAAACTATAGGTGCAAGAGTCCTGAGAAAAACAGAAGGCAGAATCTGCTTTTCTCACGTTTCTGTTGAATTGAGGTTCTCAGGTTTCAATACCAAATCTGATGCAAGCGTGTCAGGATGATGAGGCCCAACACCTGTGCTGATTCTGAGACTCACAAAGAATCAGAAATGTAAACAAATGGAGAAGATAGAGTTTTATCGAAGGAGGAAAACCTCCCAATGTAGTGGAAGGGGACCCGAGTGGGTTGTCATAGATGGGCCGAAATGGGCTAGTTACATTGGATTCTGACAAGGAAGAAAAAACCTGTTTCTCTCTGAAGTAGTTTATCGGCCCAAGTTGTGGGACTTAAGACACCTCCAAGTAGTTAGTCTTAGTGCCTGGAGGGGGTCAGATGACTTTTTTAGTTAATGATGGAGATTTCCTTATCTTTGTGCTCTGCACTATAACTGGTTTTGATCTGATTAAATCTATTGGCAAGGAGTTATACATTCTTTAGGTACATGTAAGGGAAAAAAAGTATATGTTGTATTTTCACTTAACTATAGAAAAGGAAACATAATGGCTTCATTTAAAAAAAAAAAAAAGTCTCTCTCTCTTTGCCCTTGCCCTACCTGCCTATGAGTGGAGTCTAACTCCTAATGCAATAGGGAGTCTTAAACAACAGAAATGTATCTTTTCACAGTTCTGGAGGCTGGAAGCCCAAGATTGCCATGCCATCAGGGTCAGTTTTTGGAGAGGCTATTCTTTCTGATGTATCGATGGCCACTCTTGGCTGTGCCTTCTCGTGGTCTTTCCTTTGTGCATGTGCATACCTGCTGTCTCTTCTTCAGAAGGCAACAGCCCTGTTGGTTAGAGCCCTCCTCTGACAACCTAATTTACCTTTAATTACTTCCCTAAAGACTCATGCTGTAAATACAGTCCCATGGGGATCAGGGTTTCAACAGATGAATTTGACCGAAATGGCCTGGTTATATAGGATTCTGACAAGGAAGAAAATAACCCATTTTTCTTTAAATGGGTTATCAGCCCAGGTTCTGAAACTTAAGCTCCAAACTTAACAGTTCAGTCCATAACATTCTCTGTCGCTTCAATGACGACGCTGACAAGATCTTCTCCGGAACGCTTTATTACCCCAGGCTTCTTACAGTCTTCTTTCTCCCTCCTTCCTTCTTTCTCCCCAGCCTTCTCTTTCCTGCCCACCCAGGCTCCCTATATATCCGTCCCACGAACCAGTCCTCTTTCACCACCAGGCAAGCATTGATAGGCTGAGGCAGTGCCTACGCGTAGGGGAACAGGAACGATAACCAAATATGGGCTTGTTTATGTAGAGGTCTGGGTGCTCTCGGCGCCATGTTAGGGCGGGGGCGCTCCACAGCTCCCCCCTTTTTGTTTATTATGCAGGAGAGGGTAGTGGTCACAGCCCCCAAACAAGAAGGACCATGTAAGGAAGTCTGTCTCACGCGTGAGAGCGCCAGGCCGACTGCCCACCTGTCCGACACCGATTTTTTGGGGATGGGAGTGGCGGTGTCGACCCATATGCAGCTGGACATGCCCTCCTCGGGGCGACCCTTCCAGGGCTCCCGAGTGCAGTATCATCCTCACATCCTGCCGTGTTTCTTACTGCCCCAGCGCTGCAACCCAGTCCTCAGGGGATTGGCCCACTTCCATAGCAGCAAATGCCTGTGCTAGGAACGCATGGTCGTGTGCATTTTCGGTATACACGGCAGAGGCAAAAGAGGCACAGGACGCAAAGGGCGAACAAAAGGATTGCTAGGGATCCCATCCCCGCCCAGTCTTTTAGGTGAGTTGCAGCTTGGGCAATCCATGAGGCCAGGGCACGAGCAACGTCTGGATTTACTCAGGTGGAATTGATGCGGATGATCTCTAATCGTAGAATCTCTGTGAGCTTGTCGAATTCCAGGGACCAGTTACCTGTGAGGTGGGAGGAAAGCTCTCGAGAGAGGTTAGCGGCAAGAGAAGATTGTTTAATTGGGTGGCAGTTTGAACATTGGTATGAAGTGCAGCTGCAGCTGTTGCTGCTGCGGCGCTCCCTCGGCCCTGGGATTTGGCGAGCACACTGCGACCGCCGGGCTGTAACACTCAGGGAGGGTCTAACGGTGACCCGAGGGCAGAAGGCTCGGCTCTGTCCTGGGCACGGCCTCGTTCCAGTTCTAACTCTTCCATTTGGGTCACGAGAGCTCTGAGCTCCTCGTCTGACTCTGAGCCTGAGTCAGAGGCCACCTCGCTGTTCCTCCCTGAGGAAGTTGACCACACCCCACCTTCTCCCAGCTGCTCACCGTGAGGTTGCCGGAGACAACAAACCACAGCGCAGCTGCGTCTATCTGTTCAATAAAATTGGTTAGGGTCTTATCTCTCAGTTTTAGTCCTTTTCTCTCTAACAGGACTTTCAATGTCTGGAAAAGTGGGTGAGATGGGGAGTTACCCATGCCTATATCTCCAGGTTCAGGACCAGCCCAAACCCACAGAAGGAATCTTCGGGGAAAACTTCTCTATTCCGAGGACTTTAAACCTCCCCTCTTCACGGGAGCCTATCA
>NW_006199369.1:466381-474544 GCF_000334495.1 Tupaia belangeri chinensis
AACCAGTCCTCTTTTGCCACCAGGCAAGCACTGATAGGCTGAGGCAGTGCCTACGCGTTCCGGAACAGGAACGATAACCAAATATGGGCTTGTTTATGTAGAGGTCTGGGTGCTCTCAGCGCCATGTTAGGGCAGGGGTGCTCCACAATTCTCCTTTTTTTCTTGACTTTTTTTTCCCTTTTAATATACTTATGTTAGCAACTTTGGAATGCATTTAAAATTATTTTATTCTTTTCTCACATGCACATGCTTGGCATGATTTTCAAGCTGTCAGGTTTGGGATTAAGAACTGCTCAGCTGGCCATGTGTGATCCAGCCACTTTAACCTCCACACCATCTGCTAGCCCCCCCTGCATTCTTTTTGGAATATGGGTTTCATAGTAAATTTCCCAATACCCAGTCACTGTGGAACCGGCAAACCCCTTCCATTCACTGTATAGAAGAGGGCCTGGTGACCTTGCTCTCAGGACTTTCTCTTCTATCATGGCTGTATTTGGACTTTAATTCTTCCCTATCTTCAGGTTATCAACCAAGTAGAGAGATGTGAAATGAAGAGTTGTCCTGGACAAGTCACTTGGTAAGTCAGTGTTGGGAGGGGTTGAATCTGGGAGTAGGTAGCCTGGGGGAACTCAGGGCAGTACTGGTGCTTTCTCTTCTTTCATACAGGATGTTCACTTTATCATGTGTCTTCATCATTCATGAGGACAATGAGGCTGTGGTTGGCCGCAGCTGGTCAACCACAGGTGGCACATGGAAGTCCTACCTGGTTGATTGTGAGGCCTGACTTCCTTTGGAAACTCAACTATTACCTCGTGCCTCCACCCTCCATCTCCACCCCATCCCCAGCCTTGACTTCTCCGTCTCTGGTGCTATTGATAATACCATCTATCCCTTTGGAATTGGCACAATGTCCCATGTCCATGTTGAGGGTCCTTATTTATTTTTCCTTGGACAATTGCAATAACTTCTTTCCCACTGGTCTTTCTGATTCTGAGTTGTATTAAAGGGGAGATAGATGGTTGAGAATGTACAGAGAAAGGGGATGGAAAGAAAACAGGGTACCCAGGATTCCCCATCAACAAAGACTGTTCTCCTTCAGCCATTTGTCTCAGTGAGGTATCTGACTGAAATAGAGAGGAGATAGAGGAGAGAGAGAGAGAGACACTTTTCTGATAACCATGACAGGCTGTCCTCAACCCTACAAATGGTTTTTATGAACCATTTGGCAGACTCGGTATCCATCAGGACCAACAAAGAAAATACAGTTGTACTGTATATTGTAAGGAGAAAAAGTTCAATGTAGAAAGCTCATTGTGTAGGTGATAGAAGAGCCAAGAATCCAAGCAGGCAATGGTGAGGAAAATAAAAAATTATCAATCAGGGTGGCAGATAGCCACTGTGTCTCCAGGCTGGAAGGGCAAGAAAAGGAGGTGGAAGTGCTGGAACCTAAGGCCATTCATGAGAACTGGGTTGCTGATAAGTAGGAGGGGAGATGTGAGATGAGCAGAGGCAAGGGAAGAGGGGGAAGGAGAGAGAACCTTCACATAGAACTTGGCCACACTGGCTACTTTTCCTCATAAATGCCCACTGTCCTGTCATGACACAGGAACATCTGTCTTCACTCACAAGAACATCTGTCTGCACTCACAAGTGACTCTGTGTGTCCTTTGCTAAGGAGTCTCTGACACCTGCGCAGTTACAGGATCCAGGTTCTTTCCATTGTCTTTTTGTTTAAAGGGGAGAGCACTACCTGCCTTTGAGAGCCTGAACTTGGAAATGATAATCATCATTCCCCTCACCTTCTGTGGCTTCTCTGCAAACCTCAGCTGTAAACAAAGCTGGGGAGTCCCAGCTGCTCTGCACTAAGGGGTGAGGTGCCTTCTTCAGGGACTTTGGTCATCTCTGCTTCATGGACTTAGGTCCTTTCTTGCTGGCCATATTAAAACTTATTCTGCATCCCTTCCATTTCCCAACCAATCTACCTATTATTGTTATTTACAAATTATGGTTTCCTTGAGTCTCTTTGAGACCTTGAGGAAAAGTAGAGAATGGACAAGAGCAGGGTTGGTCTGACAATCCATACCTACCAGTGTGCGAGGATGGCTCCATCCTCATAGTAAGCATTGTGGCAAGGATTCTATGGGTGTCCGTGGAGAAGAGAGATCTTCCAGTTTTTAAGGAGAAATACGTGAGATACTCATGTGAGCCACTTGGGAGAAGGCTTGTGGGCTCTGGCTGCTGTTGAGTTTCCAGCAGAGGGATGACATGGTTATTACAAAGCAGGTAAGAACATAAAGGATGGATGTGGTTAGCATTGTCAGGTTTTAACTGATAGATCCATCCAACAGTACCATATGCTCAGGTGACTTTGTAGTTGGCTAAATGACAGGAGAGATGAATGACAAGGTTCACTTAAAAAATAATTTATTGAGGTGAAATTCACATAACATAAAATGAACCATTTTCAAGCTAATAATTTGGAGACATTCAGAACACTCTCAATGTTGTACAACCACCACTTCTAGTTGGTTCCAAAAACATCTCTATCATTCCCAAGGAGAGCTCCATACCCATTACACAGCTTGTCCCCATTTCTCTCTCCTGCAGCCTCTGGCAGCAATGAAACTGCTCTCTATCAATTTTTCTATTTTAGACACTTTATTTCAGTGGAATCGTGCAATATGTGACAAGCCCAGCATCTTTCACTTAGTATTATGCAATCTGGATTCACTAACGTAGCATGTATTGGTGCTTCTTTCTTTCCCTCCCTCCCTTCCTTCCTTCCTTCCTTCCTTCCTTCCTTCCTTCCTTTTCTCTTTCTTTTTCTCTCTCTTTCTTTCTTTCTTTCTTTTTCTTTCTCTACCTACCTTCTCTCTTTTTTAAATATTGTTAATTTAATTTAACTTTCTTTTTTTTTTTTCTAGAGGGCATATGTTCTTACCAGAAAGACAAAGAGAGATAGAGAGGGAGAAGAGAAATTCATGTGTTTGTTAAATTATTTTTTAAAATCTTCTTTAAAGGATCTATGAGGGTAACTGTGTATTGGAGACCTTTCAAGAACTACTGGGCACTGGATCTAAAGTAACATTGACTCCAAGAGACCCAAAATGCACTGTGGTCCACTAGTCATTGTGGGGGCATATGGAAGTCAGGTGACTAAAGGAGTTTTAGCTCAAGTCCTATTCCCAGTGGGTCCTCCAACTCATTCTGTGGTTATCGCCCCAGTTCCCAAATGCAAAATTGAAATAGATATACTCAGGAACTTGAAGTATCCCCATGTTAGTTCTTTGACCTGTGAAGTGAGGACTATTACAATGAGAAAGCCACTAGAACTATCTTTACTTAGAAAAAGAGCAAGGCAACCACATCCTTAAAGGGATTGCTGAGATTAGTGTCACTGTCTAGAACTTAAAAGTTTTTGGGGGGCAGAGGGACCAGCAAATGGTATAGTGGCTATAGACTCTCACATATTTGACTGCAATTTGAGTCCCAGACATTGCAGCTTGAAACTCATGCTAGGCGTGTGTCCATGTATGCCCAAAATCCCA
Organism: Tupaia belangeri chinensis; assembly: GCF_000334495.1. Lineage (NCBI taxonomy): Eukaryota > Metazoa > Chordata > Mammalia > Scandentia > Tupaiidae > Tupaia > Tupaia belangeri. The sequence continues at coordinate 469,930 of NW_006199369.1, forward strand.
AGAGGAGAATGGGGGAGAAGGGATTGTGCATGGCCATCCTCCTGGAGGACGATTTCTTGCTTTGGATCTCTTTGTCTCTCTCTTTCTGATGAGTGCACACGCCCTATAGCAAAAATCTCTCAAAAAATTTTCAGGGGGATATTCCCAATATATCCCATTTAACGCTCCTGTTTGACCTACGTAGAAGAGAGATGAGTCATGGAGAACAACAGTGGATTATTATAACCTTCACCAAATGGTGACTCTAATTGCAACTGTTCTACCAGATGTAATTTTATTGCTTTAGTTAGCATATCCCCGAAGAGTAAATTGTTGCATGTGATCCCTTCTACAGCCAAAAAATCCAGATACGATATCTAACGGTTCTCTAGATTTTAAAGGCAATGTATTCTCACTTGGGCATATTACTCCAGTCTATTTACCAAGTGACCAGAAAATATGCTGGCTTTGAGTGGGTCCCAGAACAAGACAAGGGTCTGCAACAAGGCCAGGCTGCTGTGCAAGTTGTACTGCTATTTGGGCCATATGATCTTGTAGAACTAACAGTACCCAAAGTGGCAAGCAGGAATAATGTCTGGAGTTCTGGGCAGGCTACATCGGTGAACCACAGTGCAGGATGTTAGGACTTTTGGAGCAATACCTTGCTATCATTCACCAATAATTAGTCTCCTTTTAAGAGACAGCTCTTGGCCTGCTCCTGGGCCTTATCAGAAACTAAACTCTTGACCACAGGCCACCAAGTTACTATATGACCTGAGTTGCCTATCATGAACTAGATGTTATCTGCCCCATCAAGCCAGAAAGCTGAGTGTGCACAGCAGAACTCCATCACCAGGTGGAAGTGGGTATACTCGTGATTTAGCCTTGAAGGCACAGGTAAGTTGTGGGAAGAGTAGGCCCAAATTCCTATGGACCCCTCTCCTGCTACATGGCCTTCTCTCTCCTAGCATGCACCTGTGGCCCCATAGGGAGCTCCTACAATTAATTAACTGAAGAGAAGACTCAGGCCTGCTTCACAGATGGTTCTGCGCAGTATACTGGTAAGAGGATAGCTGTGGTAATGGCCCTCTCTGGGATATCCCTGAAGGATGGTAGTGAAAGGAAATCCCTAGTGGGAAATACTTTGAACCTTTTACCTGGTCATGTACTTTTCTTGGAAGGAAAAAGGGCCAGACATATGAATATATACAAATTCATGGGTTGTGACCAATAGTTTGGCTGGATGCTCAGGGACTTGGAAGGAACATCATTGGAAAATTGGTTATGAGGACAGTTAGGGAAGAGGTGTATCTCTGAATGGGCAAAAATGTAAAGATATTTGTGTTTCATGTGAATGCTCACCCAAAAGTGACCTCAGGAGAGGAGAACTTAATAACCAAGTGGATAGAATGACACTTTCTATGGATAGCAGTCAATCTCTCACCCCAGTCACCCTCACCATTGCCTGACAGACCCATGAACAAAGTGGTCAGGGTGGCTGGGATGGAGATTAAGTATGGGCTCAGCAACATGGACTGCCACTTACCAAGGCCAACTTACTTATGGCTATGGCTGAATGCCCAATCTCACAGCAGCAGAGACCAGTACTGAGCCCCTGTTATTGCACCATTCTCTAGGGTGACCAGCAAGCTACCTGGTGGCAGATTGATTTCATTGGGCCACTTCTGTCATGGAATGGGTAGTGTTTTGTCCTTATTGGAGTAGACACTCTCCATACAGATTTTCCTTCCCTGCACACAGTGCTTCTATCAAACCTACTATCCATGGACTTATAGAATGCTTAACCCACTGGTGTGGCACACTACACAGCATTGCTTCTGATCTAGGAACTCACTTCACAGCAAATGAAGAGAAGCCATGGGTTCATAGTCATGGAATTCACTGCTATCACCATGTTCCATATAATTCTGGTGCACCTGGCTTGATACAGCAGTGGAATGGACTTTTTGAAGACTCACTTCCAGGACCAGCTAGACAATACCTTGCGGGGGATGGGGGCAGAGTTCTCCAGGAGGTTGTGTATGCTCCAAATCAGGATCCTATACATGGCGCTGTTTTTCCCGTAGCCAGGACTCACGGGTCTAGGAATCAAGGAGTGGAAATGGGAGTGGCACAACTCACCATTACCCCTGGTGGCCAAACAACAATTTTTGCTTCCCATTCCTGTGACCTTATGCTCTGCTGGCTTACAGGTCTTAGTTCTGGAGGGAGGAACGCTCCCACCAGGAGACACAGCAAGGATTCCATGGAACCTAGAGATTAAGACTGCCACCAAGCCACTTTGGGTTTCTCATGTCACTGAGTCAACAGGCTAGGAGGAGAGTTACCATGTTGGTGGGGATGATTGATGTGGATACTGAGAGAAGATTAGACTAATCATCACTGCAAGGAAATGTATGTCTGGAATACAGATCCATTAGAGTGTCTTTCAATATTGCCATGCCCTATGATTAAGTTCAGTGAAAAACAATAACAACCTAGTCCATGCAGGTTTACTGATAACTGAAATCCTTCAGGAATAAAGGGTTCTTTCACCTTACCAGGTAAAGAACTATGAAAGCTTAGATACTTTCTGAAGGCAAAGGGAACTCAGAATGGGAGAAGGTAGTTGCAGAAACCAGCTAGGACCCCATGGTGAGTTAAAGAAGTGAAGACTGCAGTTTTTACTAGCATTTCTTACTGATTTTGTTATGCATATGTATGTGTGTGCGTGTATATAGTGAATATCTGTGTTCCTTTTCTTGCTTATCCCTTTCTCATGTAGCACAGACATATTGACCTTATATCATAGTATTTAAGTTATGGGGTTGATTATGTTATCAAGGAGAAGAGTAAATGTCACTCAGGGACTTGGCTCCTCTTCTGAGGCAGGGGCTAGTGCATTTTCAGTTGTGTCTGGGACAGCTGGATCATGGTTGATGAGATCATGACCTTGTTACTGTCTTTATTTGGAGATTTCATGTGGTTTAAGGAGATGCATGTGCATGCCATGTTGCTAAGCAGTGGTGGACATGTGATGGTTAATTTCACACGTCAACTTGATGGCCATGAGGTCGCCAAGATATTTGGTCCAACATTATTCTGGGAGATTCTGTGAGGGAGATTTTGGAAGAGATAAGCATTTAACCAACATTTAAGGAGGTAGACTAAGCAATTTCTGTTAAAGATATTTTGTAGTTCAGTCAACTGGACTAGGGAGAAATGTTCACATGTTGAAATATTCGCTTTGTAAGCTCAATAATGTGATTGACTGTATAAAAGAAAATGAAATTAAAGATAAATAAAAAAATAGAAAATGGCTCTTTCTAATGTGGAGTGGGCATTATCCAATCAATTGAACAACTACATAGAGCAGAGAGGCTGACCTCCTGAGTAAGAGAAAAATCTTGTTTGAATATCTTTGGCTTTTATTTTTACTGCTTCAGACTTGAATTGAAACATTAGCTCTTTCTGGGTCTTGAGCTTGCCAGTCATTGGGTGGGAACTACACCATAAGCTCTCCTGTGTCTTAAACTTGCAGTCTGGTCCTGTAGGTCTGGGGATGTGTCCACCTCCACAATTGTGGGGACCGTTCTTCACAATTGGTCCTCACCTCTTGGTTCTGTTTCTCTGAGGATGCTGGCTAACACAGCTTTGGTCTGGGAAAGCAGCAGATGAAATGATGCTCATGCCCTTGGCACAACTGGTATAGAAATAAAATGGGGAAAACATCTTGTTTGGGGGCTTTTATTCTACTTGAGTATAAAAAAAAAAATCCAGAAAGTGACCTGAGTGTTCTAAGTATTAGCTGCAGAGAAAAACAAGGAAGAAAATTATACAGCCCAACAGAGTTCTGGGGAAGCAAAGACGAGGGGAGGGCACTGTGGGAGCGCCAGGCACACCCCCTGACATGTGCTGAGCCCCAGCCTCCACTCAAGGGCTGCTGATTATGAAACATGCAGTAAAAGAAAAGAAGCTTAATGTTCTTTTAAAAAGTAAGTTTACAGAATAATTGAGTCAAAAATTTTTTTTTTTTCTAAAGCCCATGTCCCCATTTCCTGTTGCAAAAAGCATATATAGAGCATTCATGGCTTGTGAAAATTGCTTTATGAAATGGAAGACCACAAGAGCAGGTTGCCTGATGTCCTTCTAACCACAACTGGGGGCCACAGGAACCCCGGGGGGATGCTTGCCTCCAGAACAACAGAGCAACTGGTGCCTGTTTCATCTATCATGCCAGTTAAATGAGCACAGTATGCAAGAACCAATCAGGGCCCAGAGGAAGCCCCTGGCCGCTAGGGGAGTTCTGCCATGTCTGTGCTTAAACTTGTACGCTCCAGAGAGCTGCTGGGTCTACGCTTCCCTGCCGTCAGACACAGATCCTGGGGAAAATGTGAAGTGGGGTGTGGTTACGGAGTAGACCTGGAGCCACTGTCCCATAACCTCACTCAGACACCAACACTGCTTCCGTCTCCTCTCCTTCCAATTCTCTACCATGGATCCCCCAAATGGAAGTCTTTTGATAAGTTGGTGTGGTACCTGATATTTCAGAACAGAGAAGGAACAATTTCAGTTGACATCAAGGGAGGTAAATTGTTAACATGGGCATTGCCTCTCTCATGAGTACTTGGAAAGA
>NW_006199369.1:474556-479954 GCF_000334495.1 Tupaia belangeri chinensis
GAAAGAGTGGGCACGCTCTGCGTGCAGGCCTGGGAAAGGCCTCAAGGCTGACTCTTGTAACCCAGCCCTCCCCGAACAGAACGCTGAACAGCTAGTGAAAAGATAGGATTTCTCAGCAGATGCAGAACAAGAGGGGACATTTGATGCCGGCTGTATTCAGTCTCCAGTAATCTCTCTTGCATCACTCTTGTTAGGATTGACTAATCGGCGACATATCCTTGTCAGAGCCCAGCAGATATAAGCACCTTCCTTCCCGGCTGGCTACCAGACCAGAGGCAGGGAGTGGCAGGCATGGGGCTTACCAGGCGCCAGTTCCAAGCCCTGCTCTGGAAGAATTGGCTGTGCAGGCTCAGGCACCCGGTGAGTGCTCGCTGTGGTCCCGAGGGTTCCCATGAGGTCTGGAGAGAGGTCGGGGTGGGCTCTGAGATGCCTGCCCCCACCTCCTGGCAGCTACAAATGCCCACACTGCAGGGGAGTTTGGGGAGGACTGGATTGTTTTAAGTCAGAACCTGCCCTAAGGGACAAACTAGCTGAATTTAAGATCAGCATGAAAGCAACTCTGTAGAATTTTTGTCAGAAAAGGGTTGATTTGGAAGAACAACAAAACAACTGCGAGAAGTAGAATTTAAACTTTAAGTGGTGTTTTGGGCATTTGTTCTAATAGCAGAACTGAAAATCTGTTTAAGAGACAAACATCGCATGCATTTAATGCATTAACAGAATATTAATGGAATTGGAAGCATGAGGCGACGCAATGTGGATAACCAGAGCTGAGCATGACACATCCACTCAGAGTCATTCCTTGGTGTCAGTCTTACGGGTTAATCCATACCTTTTTTGAACTTTATGGAAATTGTAGCACCAAGGCTGAGCAGGTGGCAATCGCTCAAACAAAACTTGTATGAATGCTTTAATAAACGTTCTGTAATTGTATGCTTTAATGAAGCAGAAATCAGGTTATTATGATTAGCCTTTATTTTTGATACTGTTAGATAAGTATTCACACCCATACATGCCATTTCTGGTAGCAGATCTACCACTAGAAAGCGACATTATTTCAGATTTTAAAGTCCACAGTAAACATATGTGATTTTTTTCTGCTGACAATCTCTCGTTTAAAGAATTCAATAATCGACCTTAAACTCCATTTTGCCAAATCCTCAGAGCTGGAGCATTCTCTCTCTCTCTCTTTCTTAAAATAAAGAAAATGTTAAAGGGGATGTTTTCTTTTTCGTGTAATCTTTGGGATGAGGACAATTCCAGCTGAAAATTTGTACAAAAAATTTAAGGCCAAGGATGAGCAGGTGAGACATTCTCATTGGTTGTTAGTGTGGTAGTGTCTGCATCAGTGGGTTTTTCTTTACGAACAGGGTATTTCACTGTAATGTAGGTTTGTTTAGTCTATTTCCCTTAACGCAATTTTACCGGGAGGAGTTGGTTTACTGGGTACTGCTTTTCTCTGGTATGTTAACTCATGGAGACCTAACAGTTCAGTGAGGGAGAGATCAGGCTATCCACTCCTCAGTATTGGTACACCTGAGCTGTCTAAATTTTTTTCACAATTATTATTTTGCCGAGGGAAACATCTTTATCAGGAATATTTTGTTCAGTTAGTTATCTGATGACTATTTACTTAATATAGTAACTCGTGTACTTATCCTTCTCTGCCTTACTTTTCTCTTTTCAATTTATCATGTAATGTAACACAGATTTAGTTATTTGTTAATTTCTCTGGGTCCTCCATTAGTATGCAAGATCCAAGATAGTCAAGCATTTTTTTCCAGTTCATTCACCAGTGTATTCCTCAGTACCCAGAACAGTGGTTGGCACACAGCAGGTGCTCAGTAAATATCTGTGGTGTGAATGCAGAAAGAAAGGGTGAAAGTGTTTGTTGCACCTCTGCTATGTATCAGATTCTAGGTGGATAAGTGAAATGTGTGCCCTGCCCCCAAGGTGCTCTAGTTGATTCAGAGAAAAGCAATGGCATATGCAATGAAATGTATAACATACCCACTTCTGGAAATCCCTCCTATTGATGTCCTTGCACAAGTGAGGAATTATATTTGTAAGTGTTGCGTCTAATAGCACGGTTGAAACAGTACAGGTGCTGTGCCTAGACCTTGGAGCCACCTGACTGACTAGGTTCACATTCTAATTCTGCCCTTTACTAGATTACTTATTTAAGCATATATCTTAGCTTGGCTTATTTATTCTTATTTTTATCTCTCCCTAGAATATAAGGATTAAATGAGTACGTGCATTTAGTGTGTTTGCAGCAGTGACTGGTGTATTTCTCCTATTTTGGCGTAAAAGTGCGGGCAGTAGGAATGGGTGGCCTTTGACACTCCTCCAGTTGTGAGGGGGGAGACTTAAGATAATGCTGGGTTTCTGGCTTGCACAACTGGGTTAGCATGGATCCCCAGGGGGGTGAAATGTGAATATGTTTACATCTTTCATGCTACTGCAGTGGAAATATTGGGGCCAGGGCCCTCTGGGCGAATGTCTTTAAATTGACCTATTTTTCACAAGGTCCTCCTGTTCTCCAGTGATATCTGTAAATTCTTTGTTTTTGTTCTATGTACATGGGGTGTTGGCATAAACTGTGGGATAAAATCTAACTGAGTGGATAAATGGGCTCAAATAAATGTTTATTTAGTGAGTAAGAACCAAATACTTGTAAGATAAAGAAAGCTTCTTTGTTTTTATATTTACTTTGAAAAACTCTTAATTTTATTATATTTTATAATGGTAGTTCCTTTAAAAAAATCTTATGAAAATTTTGAACAGAAAAAAAATTCTGTAGCAGATGAATAATGCATATCATAGTTCTCTTCATACCTAACTCTATAGATTGTTACAATTCTACTGTTCTTGGAAATAAATTAGCTTAAATGGAAGAATGCTTTTTTAAAAACACAATAATTTATTTAATTTTATTCATAATTATTCAAAATGTGCTATAGAGCATGTGCTCTCACCAGAGAGAGGCAGATAGAGAGAAAGTGAGAAAGCAAGCTTCCAGGTCTGGGACTTGAACCACAGTCAACCATGTGGGAGTCTAGTGCCTTAACTACCATGCCACCTGCTGGTCCCAAAGAAAGCTCTTATAATTATCTTAATAACACTTATTTTTTCCCCTTCTGGATTTTAATTTTTTTAGAAGCAGCACTATAGCAATAGGAACAATTTTAAAATAAACTATATTTGTTATTCTAATTGTATTCTAACTTGTATGGTCTTTTCTTGTCATTACATACATACACAATGAACTATTTTTACATAATTAAAATCATAGTTTATTTTTTCACTTTACATTGAAGTCCAACATTCCTTAATGGTTTTATTGCATGATAGTTCATCAATGGATGCCTGCCATTTGTTCAGCCATCTTACACTGAGCATGCTAGGTGTCCGTTCTCACTATTGTAAATAGCATTTCTAGGCATGAAGCCTGCTCAGTTGCTTCTATGTGGTTCTTGGAGCATGTTCTTGGTCAAGACAAGGGGACAGGAGACAGTAGCTGACCATACCCTCAGGAGTCTCTCCAGTCTGAGCAGGATCCAGGCTTAGCAATTGCAACATCAACAAATACCCAGTAGCTGCAGTGAGCATGTTTTTTTTTCGTGTGAATTGATATGTTCATTGTGCATTTTATTTAAATTGTAAATAAATGTCCTTTATTACTTCAGTTTTTAACATTTAGTGACAACAACAACAGCTGAAAGAAATTAATGGAAGCCCAATGTCTACTCCTGGGGAGTCTCTCAGCTCTGCAGACTTTGGGAATCTTAGTGTTTTAACATTGAATAGGACATGAACCTCATAGCCTGGGTGGATGGAGCAACCCCTAACCCAAGTCAGGGAGCAGTGGCTTTGCCCAGGGTCACTATTGTCTCCAACTTCCTGCTTCTGTGAAAGACTTGGTCTCTGTTCTGAATCTCATCTCCTGGGCTTGTTACTACCCCAACCTTATAGGCTTGTGACACCATGGTCTCCTCCTAAGTCCTGGCTTGGAGGAAGTGCTTGAGGTGGTCTAAGTTCCTGGTTGATAGGCTTCTTCACTCAAGGTATGGCAAGTTGAAATCTCACCTTCCTTCCCCTGATTAGAGACACATTAACACAAACTGAAGGCCATTCCGCCCATCTAGTTCCCAATATCCTGCTGTGTGACACCATGGTCTCCCCCTAAGTCCTGGCTTGGAGGAAGCGCTTGAGGTGGCCTAAGTTCCTGGTTGATAGGCTTCTTCACTCAAGCTATGGCAAGTTGAAATCTCACCTTCTTTCCCCTGATTAGAGACACATTAACACAAACTGAAGGCCATTCTGCCCATCTAGTTCCCAATAGTCTACTTTAGGGCTCAGTCTTTATAAACACATCTTAGGGTTGAGCTGTAACTTAAGGGAGAAATAGAGAAGAAATTGAGGCTTGACTACACTCTATCAGGATGATTTCTCCCCCTTCCTTTGTCTCTCTATTTCTATGTTTCTCTCTGGCAAGTGCATGTGCCCTCCAGTAACTAAAAAGAAAAAAAAATACACATCTCTTGTTTTCTTCAACATGTAAAGAAACACATTATATTTTAATTTTTTTAAAGAATTATTTTATTTAACTTTATTTATTTATTATTATTATTATTTTACAGTTCAATCAGAGAGAGAAAGAGAAAGAGAGAGAGAGAAACTGATAAAGCAAGCTACCAGGTCCAGGACTTGAACCGTGGTTGGCCATGTGAGAGTCTAGCGTCTTTAACCACCATACCACCTGCCAGCCCAAGCAATCCACTTTAAAGCTGAGGGTTGGTTACTTCTAACCTCAGCTTCTGTGTGTATATGTGAGTTTTTTCTTTTTCTAAAGCAAAAGGATTTCACTCTTTGAGATTTTTGCCCACCACCGAGTTAGTAAAAGCCTAACCTAGTGTTAAGTATGGTTATTTTGGAAACAGTTCACAATGCTACTCGCAATTCCTGTGTTTTTCTGAAATTGCAAAGAAGTATAGATATCAAACCCCAGAAGTAAAGTAGTTTCTGTGTTTGAATATTGTCTTAGAGGTTGATTTTTTGCTATTTTTTATAGTTGTGAGTTACAGCTTATGGCTTGCTTGCTATCAGATGTCCTCTAAGGTCTGCAAAGGGTGTGAACTGGAGCCAGAAGGTCGAAAATAAAATACCTGATCTCTCTCGTAGTCAGGCTGGAAAAAGTCTGAAACTATCTCAAAAGACAGTTGATGACAAGATGCTATAGTGCTATAGTTGTGGTGTATATATGTATATATGTGTGTATATACATGTGTGTGTATATATATATATAACTGAATAGCTATGTATATATAGGTGTGTGTGTGTGTGTGTGTGTGTGTGTGTGTGTGTGTGTGTATATATATATATATATAATATAGCT
>NW_006199369.1:480003-489077 GCF_000334495.1 Tupaia belangeri chinensis
TATATATAAATAGCTGAATAGCTTTATATTAGAAAAAAATATATATAAATAGCTGAATAGCTTTATATTAGAAAAAAAACCAGAGAGTTCAAATTTGTTCAAATATCAACTATATTAACAGACTGAGGTTGTACATGCTGCTAAAAGAGCTCCAGGTGGCATGAAATATGAGTGCGTTTTATGAATAAAGGAAATTAAAAATGTTAGCTTCATGGAGTCTTGGTGTCAAGAGGGGTGGCCAAGATTCTTTTACTAATATTCTTTTGTTTGGGATCTTGTTGTGCACTTATTAGCTGGTAAGAGATTTCCTATCAAAAGAGATTTTCCTGGGCTGACCCTGCAGCCTAGTGATTAAGGGAGCTGGATTCTACATGCCTGACCACAGTCTGAATCTCAGATCTGGTGACTTGAGAAACTGGCCAGGCACTTGAGCTTGCATACCCCAAATTCCAATTGGATTGAGAGATGGAAGAGAAGGAATTGTAGCATGACCACACCCCACGGTGTGTGTGTGGGGTGCTTTCTTGCTCTCCCTCTTTTTGTCTCTTTCCAAGAAGTGCACATGCTCTTTGGCATTTAAAAAAAAAAAGGAAAAAAGAAAAGAAAAAGAGAGAATGAGGCCACTTACAATTCTGCAAGGCAGGTAGTGGGAACATTCGTACCAGCTCATGGGCAGTGTATAAGTCTACTCAAGCTGTTGTAACAAAACACCACAAACAAGGTGACCTAAACTACAGAAACATACTGTCTCAGTGTGCTGAAGGCTGAAGTCCAAGATGGAGGAGCCATTGGATATGGTTCCTCAAATACCCAAGAAGGGTCCTTGGCTACTCCCTGTGCCTCTATGCATCCTCTTCCCTCTATATTTATTTGCATGTCTAAATTTCCCCTTTATAAGAACACAGTCATATCAGATCAGGGCCTGCCCTACTCTGCTGTGACCTCATCCTAACTTTACATTTGCAATAGCTGTATTTCTAAATAAGACAATTCTAAGCACTGAGGTTTGGAAGAAAATAATTCAGCCCTTCAGAGAGCTGCCCAGTCTAGGACTCTGTCCATGTTAACTCACTTCAGCCTCAGGAGACAAACCCAAGCCTTGGGTGACTTTGGACTTCTAAACAGTGTAGCTTGGACCTCAGGGGCTGCCACCCTATAGGGAGGAATCTGTTGTTTAATCCACTTCAATCAAGGGAAAGAAATTAATCAGAACAAGGCCTCCTTAGGAACACATATCACGCTTCTACTCAGCCCGGTGTGAACCATGACATCCATCATGTGTCCTTTCTCCCTGGCTGTACACTGAGCTGCAGCTCAGGCTGTTCTCAGGGCTCTGAGAGATAAGCCACTCAAGGGGTTAGGATGGCCACATGATCTCAGGGTAATGGCCTCTGCCATCAGGCCTGGTTAAATTTAGACTGACAGTGTCTCCAGGTGCATAGCCAGGACCCTAATAAGGCGATTAGTCTGTAGGTAGCTGAATGTCTGGGGTCCGTTGGTATGCATGGACGCCCAAATGATGTGCAATGTCCTGGGCACAGGGAAGTCCCCTGCAGAGGTGCTCCTGGTGTCACACCCTGGCCATCCTCAACTCATCAACCAACATTAGTTCCAGGACCTCCTGGGTTCAGATGGCTCTGAGAGTTCTTTCATGGGAGGACCTAGGCCATATGACTTAGATACACAGTCAGTGGCCTGGCTGGTATGCCCAGCACAAGCTGCAGTACCTGGTGGGGATGGTGGACAGAGTCCCAGGATGGCAGTCATGGCAGTGGTCGGTCTGCCTTCCTTGGCATGCCAGTGCCTAACAGAGGCTGCAAGTGAGCATGGCATCACAGCTGGAGAGCCCTAGTTCAGGCATGAGGACTGGGGCACTGCTGGGCAGGACCCTCCAGCCAGCCCACTTCCTGCTGCTCCCAGCATCTGACTACCCTTGGAGAGGTTTACCCAGGAACCCCTCAGCTGCAGCCCAGGGACAGCTGTATAAGATGGGAGAGAGAGGTGGGGGGTCTTGGGGCAGTGGGACCCTGGGGATATTCTCTGAGTGTCTAGCAGTTACTCAGAAACCACATTTTTCCTGGGATAAGGCCACATGGACGACTTATAAAACTGTGAGAATTATGCATTATTTATCCACAGATGTAAGCAGCATTTTGTTTTCTTCTGGTTTAGAATTAAGTTAATTCTATGTTAGACTTTCATCTACTTAGAGTGTACTTTTGAGTATTGCATAATATTTTGTCTTTTTCAAAAGCACTATTTATTTAATTTTATTTGTTATTAGTATTTTAATCTGATCAGGGAGAGAGACAGGGAGAAAGAGAGAGAGAAAGTGAGAAAGCAAGCTTCCAGGTTTTGTACTCAAACTTTGGTCAGCCATGTGGTCACTACAACACCACCTTCCAGCCCCTAATTTATCTTAAAACACAAAAACAAAAACAAATCAGGTAGCTAGCTTAGTTGTCACATTACTATTTTTTACCTTCTTGTTCTGAAAAGTTTGTTTTTTGTTACAAAATCTGAAACATCAGAGTCTGTTTTTGGACTTCCTATTTGAGCTACACTTATGTTTTTGCACCAATTGTACTTACGTATTTAATTTTAGTTCTTTGCCATAGGGTGCGCGCATGGAGTCTCAATGAGGTGGAGAAATGGAGAAGGGATTGTGGTGTGACTGCACCCCGTTAAAAGGTGCTCTCTCCTCTCTCTGTCTCTGTCTCTCTCTGGTAAGTGCATGTGTCCTCTAGCAAATAAGAAAAAAGAAGAAAGGGGGGAAAGTTGGTTTACTTTTTTCCCCTCAGTTTTCTACTAACATAAAGATTTGCAGAAAGCTCTTTTGGAGAGGGAATTGGGACTCCAGTGGGAGATCTTTGGAAGACTCAGTTTCTAACTATAAAAACCCTAGGCAGATCAACAATAACCGTAGTTGCAATTTGGTATTTGGCTCTTGTCTGGCTTTGAAGTTTGAGTTCTTTGTTTGAACGCATTGTGTGAATCCTGGACAGGTTTTTCTTACAGTATTTGACAACAAGGACCTCAAATACTGCTGGGAAAATCCTCTCTTTGGAGAGGTTGGCATGTAGATACCTGAGTTCCAAAGGAGACACAATAGAATTTCATGCTTGCTGCAAAGCCCTTTATTTCTAAGAAAAAGGGGAGCAGATTAATTATATGTTTTGCCTCAGCTTCCTTGATATTTTAAACGTATTAGGATGTTTTCCTCCTCTCTCCTCCAATGAGATCTTGTGACTACCTCTTCCCTCTGAAGGCCTTATTTCCTTCTTCATTCATTTACAATCCTATTGTTGGTACCAAGGCATTTTATTCTTTGGCTTTCAGTTGGAACCAAAACCACATACAGATTTAAAAATGGATTTCAATTCAGCCTGGAAAAGTTTGTTCATGTGAGATAACCTATTTAATCTGCAGACCTGAACCTCAGTCTAGGTTCCATTATGAATTAGTCTGAGAATACTGGGCAAAATAATTACCTTCACAATTTCCGAGGTGTAAAACTGGTACAGTATGACCTGTCTCACTGGCTGTAGGGGGACTGAGCGATGGATGAGCCAGAGGTTGTAAATGTTCCAGGGCTTATGCGAATGAGCTACAGGATGGTAGAGCCTGGACTTCTTCAATCTGCATCCCAGAAGAACGTCACTTAGAGGATGGAGATGGCCCTGCTTTGTTTACTTTCACACGCCACATTAATTCCATCCAGCAGGGACTCAGTCATGTTCATTCAGTCTATTTCTCCAGTCCCAGTAATAGCACTTGATATATTGTAGTTGCTGTGGTTTGGATAATGGTTTGTCCCCTAAAGCTTCTGGTGAATGTAAAATAGTATCTCATTTGGATTGAATTTATATATGCTTGAATATTATTGAAATTGAGCAGATCTTTATATATTTAAGAGATGTTCAAGTTTTGCTCTGGTCTGATCATTCTTTTTGATTTTTTTCTGCTGTATTGTCTTCTCATCAATACGTAGACATTTGAATATATTATGCTTTGTCAGTTAAACACATTTTAAAAAATTTGCTAGAAAGTGCATGCGCTTACCAGAGATAGAGAGAGAGAGAAAGAAGGAGCGGGAGAAAGTTCCTCCCATGGGGCATGATCACACCACAATCTCCTCTTCTCCATTACTTCCTCCTTTCTGGAACCAACAGTGCGTGATGGCTATGTCACTGGACTCCCACGTAGTCGACCGTGGTTTGCATCCCGGACCCGGTGGCTTAGAATTTGCGCCGGTTGCCTGTGCATGCGTGCCCAAGATCCCGAAAGGAGAGTGGAGGAGAAGGGATTGTGGCGTGACCATCCCCCCTGGGGGGGTGATTTCTCACTTTCTATCTCTCTGTCTCTGTCTGGCGAGCGCATGCGCCCTATAGCAAAAAAACAAAACAAAACAAAAACCTCCCATTATTTCCTCCTTTCAGGATTTTGGGCATGTGTGTATACATATGGACCTGACATGTTTTTTCAAGCCACTGACTGGGTTCAGGACTCAAACTCTGGGGTCGGCCATATGGGATCTATCTCCTTTGATCACCAGGTCACAGGCTGGCCCTGTCAGTTAAATATGTTGAAATATAGATTCATCAAGTCTGTGGCTATTCTTTTCACTCTTAAGATGGTTTTTCTGAAGAGCAAAGATTTTTAATTTAATTTTTAATAAGGAATTTTAATTTAATTTTTTCTACATGGTGTATGATTTTTGTGTCTTATTTAAGAATAAAAAATAGAAAAGGTACTGCGTTTTCTTCAAAATTTCTTTCACATTTAGTTATGTATGATAGAATAAAAGATCTAATCCATCTCTGCCTTCCCTACCCCCATTCTCAGGATAAACAATTACACGGCGCAATTTGTTGAATTGCAAATTATTGTCCCATTGATCTGTCAGCCATTTTTTCATATTTCAAGTTTCCAAACATACAAACATACATGATTGTGTTCTAAGGCTTTTTATGCTGCTCCATAAATTAGTTTTCTTATCATTGGACTAAGAGTACAGTGTTGTAGTTATTATCATTTCATAGATAGGTTTGATATGTGGGAAGGCAAGCTTTTTCAGCCTGTTGATATTGTCTCAGATGTTTCTGATCTTTGTCCTCCCAAATATGCTCTAGAATCAGCTCATTGGATATGAAAAATTAAATAAAATTAAAAAATCTGTTGGAATTCCATTCAAATTCCACTGAGCCCATAGATCAATCTGAATAGAATTAATATCTTGGTGATACTGATTTTTTTATGCATTAACAAATTTTATTTGTTCACTCATGTATTTAGGTTCTGTCTGGTTCCTTTCACTAAAGTTTCACAAATTTCTTTGTAAAATGGTTGCTCACATTTTTAGATTTTTTTTCCTCCAAGATGCTTTATACTTTTTGTTGATAATAGAATTTCATATGGAAATACATTTTCTTACTAACTTTAGCTGGCGAAGAGAATTATCATTGACAGATATTAGATTATTTTCCTCTGAAAGTAGATTTGGAATTTTCTTTCAGTATTAGTAATTTTTCTATACATTTTAAAGCCATTTTGTTAAGTTTATACATGCATAAAATTATCTCTCTGTTGTAGTTATCCTTTTATTTTGTGTATCTAATAATGTTCTATGTCTTAAATTCTCTTTTGTCTGATATTAATGTAGCTAATTTGTTTAATATTTACATAGTATATTTTTTCCATCTCTTTACTTTCAATTTGTCTTTATATCTTAATTATATCTGTTCTAAATACCATGTAGCATTTTCTTTTTAAAATCATTCTGAAAATCCTTGCTGTTTAAGTAGCAAGTTCAATCCAATCATTATTTGAAATCAAAGGGTATTATTTGAAAGTTTCCTTCATGTAGATCTTTTGTGGGATGATTTGGTTTATAGGAATCTAAAAAATCTTTTACCCTCATCCTTTTAAAAAGATTTTTAGAAAGGTTTATTTATTTCTTCTGGGAGAGAGAGAGAGAAAGAGAGAGAAACCTCCCCGACAGGGTCTCCATGCAGCAATGTACCCCTACTCCCAGCTGGCCTGGATTACTGATGCAAGCTCATATACCCAGCATGCTCAGGGTGGGTCCTGGAATGTGAAGCCAGGACCTTCCCTATGTGGGACCAGCTGTGTTCTGCTATGCTACCTCCTGGCTCCTCTGTTACCCTAATTCTTGAGAGGTAAGTTTTCTGAATACAAAATTTCTCTCAGCAGGTAAAGATCTTTTTACTATCTTCTAAAGATCTTTTACTATCTTCTGATTTCTTACTTTTGATGAATCTTTGGTAATTCTAATGATTCCTTTGCAGTAGTGTGTCTTGACTTCTTGAATTGTTACTGAGATCTCTTTTACTTAGTTGTACTGAGGCTTCACTACACATATTTACTATAGATTTAACTTTACTCATAAATGTATTTCTTTTACCAAGGGATTTGTGTCTTTCATATGTTCTGAAAAATTCACAGCCATTAGTTACTTAAATATTGCCTCTCTTACTTTACCTTCATATCTCTGGTGGGGAATTCTCCACCTTATCATTGAATTATAACTTAAAAGATTCATCAAATGACTTTTTTTTAAATTAAAAAAATTTTATTTTCTCAGCTTTTTGGAAATTTCTTTTACTTTCAGTAAGACCACCAATATAACAAAGTGACAGTCCTTTAATCATAGTGCCTTTATTTTTTCTAGTCATACTATGAGAAGCAGAAGTGATACTACATTTTCAAGCTTACCCTCTCCTTTCCTCACCCAGGGCTCATGGTTAATATATTAACTATGTATATTATCTTTAACAGATAAATTTCCATTTTGTATATATTTTTTTAGAATTAATTAATTAATTAATTAATTAAAATTTGGCCAGAGAGAGACACAGAGAGAGAGGGAAAGTGAGAAAGCTAGTCACCAGGTTTGGGATTCTAACCATATTGGCTATGTGGGAGTGTCCAGTGCCTTAACCACCATGCCACCTGCTGGTCTCCATTTTGTGTGTCGGAAATGTTTTACTTTTTTCTTTTAATAATATGTATGGAAATATCTTTGACTGAGCCAATATACAGTATCCTAGATGAGAAAAGTCTTGCGTATGCTGTAATGTTATACACTGAATGAACGTAAAATTAAAAATTTTAAAAAAGAAACACAAATCTTGGAGATGAAGAATGTAATATAGGAAATAAAATATTTCGTAGAGAGCAACAGCAGTTTAAACCTATGGAAAAGAAGCTCTGAACTTGAAGATAACTTTCATATAGTTCAAACTGTCAAGAAGAAAAAGAAGTCATTAAAAATGTAAAGAACATATGCCAATCATATAACACAATTTGAAATTCAAATAGCCGCATCTGGTTTTCCTGTTTACGTTTCTGATAGGCCTTTTTAAAATGCCCTTACTTTTTGCAGTGTTTGGTTATTTGGAGCTGTTTGCCTTTTCAAAAAAGGTTTCCTTTGGATACTCTGCTGCTGGAGCTGTAAGCTGATGACCTTACAGATTTTGTTTATCTCTTCTTTTGAAGAGCTTTAGAAAGCTAATTATCCATATTAACAAGGTCATTATTTAGATAGTTACCCAACCAACTTGGTGTCTTAATTAAAACAACAGAACCTATTCCAATCCATTGAGAAAGGTAGAATTTAGGAGGTTATCACTCTGATGAACGCAAAACCTTGCCTATCCTGTCAGAATACTGTTTAAAAGTTTTTGTCAAATGATTCAAAATAATAAAAGATTATTTCATCTGAAAAAAAGCATTATCTATGTTCTTTTATCAGTAAGAATATACAGGGGTTCGCAGGTAGAGTGGTGGTTAAAGGTGCTGGATTCCTACATGGCTGACTGCAGTTTGAGTCCTTGACCTGGCGGCTTGCTTTCTCACTTTCTCTTTTTTCTCTTTCTAGTCAAATTAAAAAATAATGATTAAAAATGGAACTAAATGAATAAATAAGTAATTCTTTTAAAAAGAATATACATATTTTGATTTTTGTTTAAGGGTCATTTTGACTGGGGATTATATATATATTACATCACACGTTCTTTTTCAGGATTTTATTAATATTCATGTACTCACATTTAGCATTGAGTGTTTTGATGATATTATTTCCCCCTTCTTGTTAGTGCATTGATTTTTTTCCCTGTGTAGACACGGGAAGTACTCTTTCTCTCTGAACTTCAATTGCTTGATATTCAATAACTAGTTCAACTATGGTTCCTATTTTTCTCAAAGATTGTATACTTTTTCAGTCTGCATATGAAAATCTTCTGGTCTATTTCAGGAAATTCTCCAGCGTTATATCTTTTTTTTTTTTTTTGGAGAGATTTTCACTGTAGGGCGCGTGTGCTTGCCAGACAGACAGAGAGAGACATAGAGACAGAAAGCGAGAAATCACCCCCCAGGGGGGATGGTCACGCCGCAATCCCTTCTCCTTCATTCTCCTCTCGGGATCTTGGGCATGCACGCACACGCACCCGGCGTGAGTTTTAAGCCACCGGGTCCGGGACACGAACTGCGGTCGACTACGTGGGAGTCCAGCGACATAGCCATTACGCTAACTGCTGGTTCCCTCCAGCGTTATATCTTGAGCATATCTTTTTGTTCCATTTGTTGGATTCTCTACCTCAGAAATGCCAATTATCCTTATGTCACATAGTTCTTGTCAGCAATTGGCTCTTATATCTTAATATTCCACCTCAACCAGTGCATATTTTCTTTCGGTGGTTTCAAAGTCATTTAGAATTCACATTGATATTTATTTATTTATTTTTTAATTGGTAGAGGGTGCGTGTGATCACTGGGGAGAGACAGGGAGAGAGAGAGAGAGAAAATGAGAAAGTACTCCCCCTAGGGGAAGACCACACCATAATCCCTTTTCCTTCATTTTTCCTTTAGGGATATTGGACACGCACATGCAGTCAGTGTGTTTCTCAAGCTTTCTCAAGGTTTTTCACGACACTGGTTTCAGGACTTGAACTGCTCAGTCAGCCATGTAGGATCCAGCTGCCTTAACCACCATGACACTGGCTGGCTCTCCACAGTGAAATTTTTTTTTTTTTTTTTTTTTTTTTTTTTTTTCC
>NW_006199369.1:489088-496545 GCF_000334495.1 Tupaia belangeri chinensis
CAACAGAGAGACAGAGACAGACATAGAGAGGGAAAATGAGAAATCCCCCCCTGAGGGAGTGGCTACACTGCAATCCCTTCTCTTCCATTCCCCTTTGGGGATTTTGTTCATGCACACACACTTGCCCAGGGTGACTTCCAAGCTGCGAGGTTCAGGACTCAAACCATGGGAAGCCATATTGGGAATTCAGTGCCTTAACCACTATACCACCTGTTGACCCCTTCACAGTGATTAAAAAAAATGTATTTTCCTTAGATTCATAACCTCTCCTTTTATGTATTTCATTCTTTCCTTTCTTTTTCTTTTTAAAACGTTCTTGTCATGGGGCACACGTGCTTCTGGAGAGAGATAGAGAGGGGCAATGAGAAATCACCCTCTTGCACCCAGCGTGAGTCCAAACTGCTAGATCTGGGATTCAAACTACAGTCGGCCAGGTGTGAGTCCAATGCCCTAACCACCATTTCACCTGCTGGGCCCTTCATGTGTTTCTTTATCTTTTTAAAAATATGCCTTATTTTCTAATGTTTGTTTTTATTAAATGTGAAGTGATTCTGAAGCAATTATAAATAGTCTTCATTTCATTGAGTTTCTTAGTCATGCTGTATGATGACTTTCTTTTTATTTGTATTTTCTTTTCTTTTCTTTCTTTCTTTTTTTTTGGGGGGGGGCGCTGTTTTCCTCTAGTACGTTTGGATAGCTGCTATGTTCTTTCTTTTAATCTGATTCGAACTTGGGCAACTCAGCTCAAGGACTATATTTGCTTTTCACTCTTTTTTCAATAAATCTGAGGTCATTTTGATGTCTCTTCAATCTCCAGTGTGATCTCTGAGGATATCCCATATGCTCAATTTTTTGCCTATCACAGAAAGGAATGGTCAGGAGATGGATGGGAGAAACTTTATTAGAACAGTTACGTGCTATGCTTTCCTTTGCTAAAAAAATTTTTTTAAAAAAGTTTATTTATTGGGACAGCAGGTGGTGTGGTGATTAAGACACTGGATTTCCACATGGCCAACTGCAGTTTGAGTCTTAGACTTAGTGACTTGATGATCATGTTGGGCACAAGTGTGTGTGGACCTAAAATCCTAAGAGGAGAATGGAAAAGAAGGGTCTGCAGTATGGCCATCTTCCCTGGGGGGTGATTTCTCACTTTCTCTCTCTCTCCCTGTTCCCACTCTCTCTCTCCAGTGAGTGCATGTGCCCTATGGCAAAACCTTAAAAATATTATTTATTTATATAAATATATGTGTGTGTATGTATATATATAATATATACATTATCTATCTATCTATCTATCTATCTATCTATCTATCTATCTATCTATCTATCTATATTATATACATATGTATATGGAGAGAGAGAGAGACTTCCAACAGGGTCTTTACACCATGACTTGCCTCTAGCCTCAGCCAGCCCAGATTATGGTGTCATGGGATATGAACTCAGTACCTTTCCCATGTGGGTTCGGTGTGTTACTGCTGCACCACCTCCTGGCCCTTATTTGAAATTATGTTCAATGTATTATACCCTATTCACTCTGTCTTTTGGGTTGTCAGAAAAATCATGACTATTTTTTCTGTTTTTCTATGCAAAACTGCATCATGACTTTTCTGCCAACACAGTAGTTGGGAAAATTGCTCTCCAACTTTAGACTCTTCACATATGTATTTATGTGTGGCCCTAGAGACTTCTCAACAGAGTCAATCTCATTGTTCACTTTCCTTCTTTCCTTTGAGTGTTTCCAGCAGCCGTCTCCCCAGCTCCTCTGTCAAAACAGAGAAATAAGACTCTTTTCGGTGCTTATCTCCATAGATGTGGGTACTGGGGAGAGTCACCAGGACTGAGGGAACATCATCATAGCTTTGGAGGCTTTTGGCTGAGTTGTACTGAACCATATGGACTTGTCTCAACTGTTTTAGAAACTTGTTTCTTGACATTTTTGTATTAGGCAAAGACCACCTCCCCCATTTTTCTGTCTGTCTTTTTTTTGTTTGTTTGTTTGTTTTTTTTGGGGGGGGGTGTGTGGAAGAAGAAAAATTCTTCTATTATTATTTTTTTTGAGAGGTTTTTGCTACAGGGCGTGTGCGCTCGCCAGACAGACAGAGAGAGACAGAGACAGAAAACAAGAAATCACCCCCCCACTCCTCAGGAGGGATAGCCACGCCACAATCCCTTCTCCTCCATTCTCCTCTCAGATCATGGGCACGCATGCACACGCGCCCAGCGTGAGTTTAAGCCACCGAGTCCAGGACTCGAACTGCAGACGACTACGTGAGAGTCCAGCGACATAGCCATTACGCTAACTGCTGGTCCTAATATAGGGTATATATTTTTAAGTTATCCTCAAATGCCACCATTTCTCAGCTGTGCTGAAGGAACCAAAGAATTTTTATCATTCATTCTTGGGCTGAACTGTGGAAGGAATAGGAAGTGGGACAGAGAGCTGGGCACCCACGAAAGCCGTGACGGGAATCTGAAGTTCGGTTGGTAGGATTGGGCACTTTCAATCCTCCTGGGACTCTACTGGAAGAAGAGGGCTTGGTGGCTGTTGGCACTAGTGGCTGTTGTTTTGTGAGTATCTCTAGGTTTACCAGATGGTTGCTTTTCTGCAGCACAACTCCTGGGTGCCTGTGCACAACACAAATGCTGGTTTTTGCTGGATGGTCCAGTTCCTGGTATGCAGAAGCCAGTCATGGTGGCCTAGACTATAGGAGACACTGAGACACTGAGAGGCACTAGAGTTAATCAGGATGCATTCCTATTAAATGTGGCTAAGATTAACTATGTTATGCCACATTCAAGGATAATAATGACACATGAGAAGAAAAACATGACACAAAAAATGTGATGAGAGAGGGAAGGCTGCTTTTGCACTCCTGCAGAGAAAGCGTCTAATGAAAGAAGGCGATTCACTCACTCACAATGGACAGTGACAAGGCAGAATGTGGGTGTTTTGATACTTTTCTCTTACATGCAATAACTTCAGTTTGGAACTATGGAAGGTTTTTTTTTTTTCTTTTCTTTCTTTTCTTTTCCTTTCTTTTCTTCCTATTTGTGATTTTCGGGATAGTTGGTGACTAGCTTATAAATTAAAAGTTCTATTTATTTGTCATTTTTTGTAGGTTTCATTGAAGTCCTATTTTTATTTTAAGATCCTTAGAGGAACTTCTCAATTAGAAGATAGAGCCTTATTTTTTTAAACAGCGTTATTTCTGTTTGAAACTATCCTAGAGTGGATGTTGTTCTTCAATATCTTTATTGATTTTCTATCTGTTCTACAAGTGTTTATTAAATGAATTGAAATCTCTAATGATAATTCTGAATTTCCCTATTTTTCTTTTCAGTTCTATTAGTTTTTGCTTCATTTTAAGACTGGGTTTACAAATTTTAATTTCAGATTTGCCACTATGTTCATTTGACTTGGGCAGGGGTCTTTAACTTAAGTTGCCAACATGTGCAGAAAAAAAAATATAGACTCTATAAATAAAAAGATTGATAAATTGATTACATAAAAGATTTAGACCAAGAAAAAGCAAATAAACGCTGGGTAAAGTATTAACCTTACCTAACGTCAAAAAAGGGCTGAAATTTTACATTAAAAAACAGGAAATGTTTTATATTAGTAAAAAAGAAATGAAGAATTTAATAAAAAAATGGACACCTGAAGAAACAAGGAATTAAGAGACTAGGAATATTCTGAGTTTAAGAAAAATGTCTGACCTGAATAATAATTTATTTATTTATATAAAACTTTGACAAAAAATTATGTTTTTAAATTCTAGGTGCTACAGAGAGTATAACTGGAATGAACGAGGATTGATTTAGTTTTTAATGAGGGCAAATTAGAAATTCAAATTAAAAATCATATGCAGTGACCTGCTAGTAGTGTGGTGAAGCAACTGGCTCTCACATGGCTGATTCTGTGCTTTGAGTCCTAGACCTGGCAGCCTGAAAAATACATCAGACATGTGTGAGCATACCCCAAATCTTGAAAAGTGAGAGAAATGGAGTGGAAGAGATTGTAGCATGACCATGCTTCATGGAGAGCACTCTTCCCCACTTTTACTCTCTCTTTCTCTCTCTCTCTATTTCTCTCTGGTGAGTGCATGTGCCCTCTTGGGGGGGCAGAAATTATATGCACCTTGGCTCAATAATCTTATTTAGTTTAGCAATGCTATCTCACATTTGTGCTTATGAAAGTCAGCCAAGGGACCAGCAGTTAGTGTAATGGCTATGTCACTGGATTCCCATGTAGTCGACTGTGGTTCAAGTACTGGACCCCGTGACTTAAACTCATACCGGGCACATGTGTGTGTGCGTGCGTGCCCAAGATCCCAAAAGGAAAATAGAGGAGAAGGGATTGTGGCGTGGCCATCTCCCCTGGGGAGTGATTTCTTGCTTTCTGTCTCTCTGTCTCTCTCTCTTTCTGGCGAGTGCCCGCGCCCTATGGCAAAACCTCTCAAAAAAAGGAAAAAAAAAAACAAACAAGTCAGCCAAAAATGGGGAGAAACCTCACCATAGTAATAATTCCAAATAGAAATTAGGCAAATCTCCATAATTAGATGATAGGTTAAGTAAACTATACAGTAGAATATTTTGTACTTAAATCGGTGAAGCAGCTTTGTAAGTGCTGATACGAAAAATTGTTTCTAAAACTGTCAGCCATGCTTATATATATGTATTTTTGAAAATTAAAGGCAAGCTAAGAAAATTTACCCTTTAGGAGGATGGTTATCTTTTTTCCTTACTTTTTAAATTTCGTAACCATGTATGCATTTATTTATGATTTCAAAAGTATAAAAAATATAACAACTTTATATGAGTCTTGGGTCTACAAATCATTTCTGTTTTCTTTATAATTCTTTGTTTTAAAAAAATAGTTCTCATATATTATTAAAAGTGAAAAACAAAAAAATTATGTGTTTTTCTTCTTAATGGTATCAAGTCTTTTTTAATTTTTAAAAATTTTTTTGAGAGGTTTTTCTATAGGGTACGTGCGCTCGCCAGACAGACAGACAGAGGCAGAGACAGAAGGCGAGAAATCAGTCCCCAGGGGGGATGGCCACACCACAATCCCTTCTCCTCCATTTTCCTCTTGGGATCCTGGGCACGCACGCACACACGCCCGGCGTGAGTTTTTTAAGCCACCAGGTCTGGGACGCGAACTGTGGTCAACTACATGGGAGTCCAGCAACATAGCCATTACGCTAACGGCTGGTCCCTCAAGTCACTGTTTTATATGAGCTACATTTTCTATGTTGCATATTTCTATTTCGTCCATAATAATTACATAATTCTCCTATAACACCTTGCTACCCCAATATTCCAAATAATCGTTAATTTTTTACAGAGAATGACCAAAATGACTTAAATGGATTTTGTTTTCCTGAGTGTTCTTGACCTTTTTTTCTGGTTTAATTACTATCCTTTGAACCAGATGGTAACCTCCTGGGACATTTTCTTTGTCATCATAATGTGATATTGGATTTCATGCCTTGTTAGACAACTTTATCATGATACACTCTTTGGCCTAAGAAATACTCCCTCATGACTATTTCAAAGATGGTGATTTCTTCTTTAATCACATCAGGAGTTGAAACACACTTTCCACCTGGGTTTTGTCTTGATGGCTTCAGGTCATATATGCTCACCTGGTCAGGTTTAGAGCTGCTTGCTGTCCGTTACAGGGAGGAGTTCAGGCAGTGGACAGCCATGGCAGTTTGGAGAGTAAAGCAGGCAAAGTGACTAAAAGTTCACTTTAGTTCAAAACGTAACTGGGACTCAGAAACAGGAAGACACCTTTAGTGGTTGACTGAGAATCCTTAACTTCTCAACTTGGGGATTTTAGGATTTCGTTTATACGTTTGTTCAACTTTGCCTCTTCTGTGCCTGGTGTTTTAGTCCGTTATGTTGCTAGTAACATAAATGCCTAAATCTGGGTACTTTATCAAGAATTCAGGTTTATTTTACTCATGGTTTTGGAGGTTCAGGGTCAAGGGGCTGTATCTAGTGAGGGTCTTTTTGTTAGTGGGGAGTCTGCGGAGTCTTGAGGTGGCACAGAGCGTCACGTGGTAAGACAAAGCAAGAACAGAGCATGTGTGTCCCTGTCTGCTCTTCTAAAGGTTACAGGGGTCAGACATGGAGGCTCCAGCCTGATGACGTCATGCAATCCCAGTCAACTTCCAAAGCCCCACCTTTCAACATTGTAAACAGATGGTCTCCACTTTCTCAACACGGTTACCATGGTTCACCAGATTTCAATACATGAATTTCGGCGGGACACATTTAAACCTAGCATCTGTCTACAGACTTTAGTATTTGTGAAATTGCATGAGTTGAAGTCAATAAAATATTATCCACCATAAAAACAAGTGAAGAGAGGTGACCATATAGTGCAGTGATTAGGTGCTATGTAAAGGGAGGCAGATCCCACATGGCTGACTGCAGTTTGAACCTGGCTCCGGTGCTTGAAACACACACAGGGTGCATGTGTGTATGCATGCCCCAAATTCTGATGGGTTAGAAAAATGGAAAAAAAACAAAAACAAAAACAGAAACAGGGTTGTGGCACGACCATGCCCCTGAGGAGATTTCTCTCTCTCGCCCTGTGTCCTTTGACAACTAAAAAAAAGTGAAGAATGAAAACAGTCTTATGATAATCAAGGATTTTCTATTATGTAAATTTTCACTGAACTATGCTTTACAGGTGGTGTTTCTCAGATAATTAAATTCCATATATCAGTGGCAGTTCATTTCTTTTAACTTTGAAAACTTGGCTATATAAATCATTGCAATCTTTTTTGTTAGCTCTTTTGTAGTTTGTGTTAAGATTTGACACCAATAATCTTAGTTTTAGGAGTTTATTTCAATCTCAAGAAAGTAATTCAAGATAAAAGTTACTGACATACAATATAAGTTTCTTGATAGAAAAATGGGATGTGAATTATGGTGTATCCATTTGGTAAGAATATTATGTAGCCAGTAAACGGATAGTTTTTTTTTTCCCAATTTATTTATTTGCATTCATTCACTGTACATCATTACAGCATACAAAATGAGATTTTCCATCTAGAGTACACTGTATGTTGTCTCAATCAAGCACATCAACAAATATGTTATTCTTAGCAAATGATCTCCCATTTCTTGTTTTCTGTATGTTTTGCTTTTCCCCCCCCCATCCTTGGTTCTCTATCTTTTACCCTCTGCCACCTCTTGTTATCCTCCCACACTGTCTCTGTTATCTATGTTTGCTTTCTATACCATTTCCCCCCCACATTTTATTGAATCACCAAAGACCCTAGTCAATCCGAATACCCTCCTAGCAAACACATGTGACACACACATTTCCATGAGCACAAGTCTAACTTTACACATCCTATAAAGTAGCACCTAACTGGAGCTACATATCCTACTGCAGTCATTGAATAGATACATTTTTTTTCCTGAAACTTTTTTTT
>NW_006199369.1:497895-527133 GCF_000334495.1 Tupaia belangeri chinensis
GTGATTTCTTGTCATCTGATGAATGTTGTGTTTCTTTCAAATTCTTGAAGTGCAGCCTTAATGTTCAGGAGCAAGTAGACAGAGGTGATCCAGAAACTCTTTGCTGTTCTATTGTGCTTGCTGGTGCAGCAGATTCAGTAGATAGTGGGGAATATTTTAACCCTATTATCTGTCTAAAACCACACTGAAAGGATACTGGAGGGTGAAGAGACAAGAAAAAGGAAAATGAGACAGAGAAAAACAACAAAAAGAGAAAAAAAGACAAAAAAATTTAAAAAATTAAAAATTTGTAATTACGGTTCTTTTTTTGTTTAAAAAAAAAATCATAAAATAGAAAATCTAGTTCACTGTAGCCATGTGGAACCTTGTCTTCTGCCTGGATGGGAGGAGCAGAGCGAAAATTAACAAGAAAGAAGGCGGAGCTAAGAGCCAGAGAAAAACTGGGCCTTGTTTTTTTTAAAAACAGAAAAAAGGGTAAAAAGGAAATATTACCAAAAAAAAAAGGGAAGACAGAAGCAGGGAGAGACAGGAACTGAGAGACAGAGAGAGAAGGCTGGGGGTGCAGAGGGGGGCTCCCTACCGCTAGCTCGTTTGTTGGAGGCTGAATTATTAGTAGAAAATCTTCATTCCCTTAAAAATCTAGTTCACTGTAGCCATGTGGAACCTTGTCTTCTGCTGCTAGCTCGTTTGTTGGAGGCTGAATTATTAGTAGAAAATCTTCATTCCCTTAAAAATCTAGTTCACTGTAGCCATGTGGAACCTTGTCTTCTCGCCAGTAAATGGATAGTTTTGAGCTTCATGTGCACATACTGGAAAATATTCATAAAAATGTTCATAAAATATTCATAAATATTCATAAAATGAAGGTAAGTGGGAAAGTGTGAGATATGGATGAAGTTATTTATTTCTTTAATTCTTAGTGCTATAAGTTCTTCAATAAATAAAAATGTGCAAAAAGAGGGAAAAAACATTAGCTGGGTCTGGTGAGAGATGAATAGTCAAAGATACAAAAGCAATGACAAAAGAACTAGAAATTCTCTGTGGGCTCCTGTCTCAAATGATGATTAACTCTTTTAGAAAGATTTTTGCTACAGGGTGTATGCACTTGCCAGAGAGACAGATAAAGAGAAAGTGAAAGTGAGAAAACCACTTTCCCCCCAAGAGGGGATGGCCACATGGCAAACCCTTCTCCTCTCAGGTTTTTTGGCATGCACACACGTGCCTGGTGTAAGTTTCAAGCCTTTGGGTCCAGAACTCGAATTGGGGTCAGCCACGTGGGAGTCCAGTGCCTTAACCACTACACCACTTATTGTTCCCACCAAATGATTATTCTGGAGACACCCAGTAAAAATGACAATGAATTTCTTTGTAAGGAAGTCTGGTCTTATCTTATATAATCCCCTAAGAAATAAATATATTGTAATACTTCGCAATTTATTCAAAAACTATTTTTTCCCCCAGGTTCTTTCTCTTGCTGAATTTTTCTGGCCATGTCTTCTGTTCATGATTCTGACAGTACTTCGTTTTCAAGAACCTCCCAGACACAGAGACAGCTGTAAGTTGCATCTTACTACTCTTTGATCACAAACCTTCAGAAGAAAAAAAAATATAGCCCTCTTCCCTCTGTTTTTTGTAAACTCTTAATTCTGAGAGAAATGAATGGATATGATCCCATTGTGATGAGAGCAATATATTTAGCATAAAGGGCAATAAACAACAATTTCTCTATATTTTTTCTATTAAGATTGAAATTTACACGTTTATTTGATCTAGCAGATAGACAGATTCTGCTAACTAAGTTGACTCAATTTGGGCAGAAATATATAAGCCGTTATAAATATAGGAAGAGTAGCAGAAGAGGGTGAGTTTCAAGATGGAGGGTTCATTTCAGTTTACCAATGTGATACTGATAGTGATGGTGGTGGTGAAGATAGCGATGATTATGATGATGGTGTTGTTGGTGATGATGGTGATAATAATGATGGTAATGGTGGTGATGATGGTGGTGATGGGAATTATGATTATAGTGATGATGGTGGGGATGATGGTTGTGATGACTACGATGGCGACATGATTGTCATAGCAGTGATGCATTGGTAATGTCCTCTACTCCAGGAACATGGTCAAACAGACCATTTTTTTTTAAAAAAAATCTGGTTTGAAACCTCAAGAGCATCATTCCTTGAATAACGGTGAGCTGTTTCATTTCTCTCAGATTATGCCACTTAAAATACGTGTAATACGGTAGACTCTGTAAAGATCGCATGAGTAACATATTGTTAAATGCTTTGATTTATTCAATATAGCTTTTTGGTTATATTTAAGTTTTAGTAGAAAAAGAAATCTTAATGGGTTATTTTTGTTATTTGGGATACCGTTTTGTATTGCAGAAAATGGTGAAGCAATGTTAGTAAAACTTGATTTACGAAATGCTAGAAAGTTTTTCAGGGTTCCTGTTTTATTAACTTATTTATTCATTGAGCAAATACATGTTGACAGCCTTTTGTGTTCTAAGATCTGTTGAGAATGAAATACATTTTCTCTGCTGTTAAAGAACTTACCATAGAGCCAGATAATCATAGAGCCATGGAAATACATCATGATAGGTTTCAATATAGAGGCCGTGTGAGCATGTAGGACGGATGGCCAATCCATTCCAGGGAAAGGTTTCTGAAGAACTGGACACCTGCAACTTTGTCAGAATAACAAAGTACAGGGGAGGGATGGTGCAGGCGGGGCAGAACACAGTGGAAGAGAAAGGAATTCATTATGACTGAAAAATAGATGTGGTTGGAGGAGTAAGCAGGGTCAGATCAAAAAAGGGCTTTGCATGATGCTGAAGATGTCAACTCACATAGTTCTGAGGAGCCATTGAAAGGTTTTAAACAAGGTCATAGTAAGAGAAGTATTTAGGAGGCACACATTCTAGATGCTGCTAGGAGTTGAATTTGTGATGGGGAATAACAACGAGATCAATTTGTTGAGTTCATGAGTAACAGGGGAAGAGAAAGCTGTCATTCCAAGCCTGAGGGGAAAGGACAGATTTAGAGACATGAAGGAGGTAGGTTTGTAAGGAACAACTGACCAGGAGCCAGGAGGACTGGAAGGTTCTGGCTGACTGAGTTAATAGGGTGGAAAAGCCACCTGCCCAGAAGGGAAGAGCCACAGGAGGAGTGGGGTGTGACTGAACTATGCTCAGGGTGGTCCTGCTGGATTTGAGGAGTCATGAGATTGTTGGGCTGCCCCTTTAGTCAGATATATGAGTCCTGGGCTTACTGGAGATGTGGATATTTGAGAAGGGCAAGCTCCCAGGATGTGAGATGGAATAAAAAGAAAAAGAAAGAAAAAGAAAAAAATAATACATTGGAGTAACAAGCAGAAGGGAAGCCAGAGACTTAGAGGAAAATAAAGGACATATAGATTCTATTTGGGAAGTACTTAGAGAAGGAGGCATGGCAAAGAATGCTGGGTGTCACATAGGTGAGATAAGGCTGGCAGTTTCCCCCAGGGCAAGCCTCAGTGGTGTGGGTGCTGTTGCCCAGGGCAGCTCAGTTGGATGGTTGGATGTGGGGGAGCCAGTTGCCATGGCCTGCAGAGTGAGGGGAGGTGAGGAAAAAGAAGGAGCAGAAAGCCAGGCTCACTGGGTAGGAGAAATGGGTCGTGTAGAGCAGAGAGAATGTGCATGTGACCATGGATACTCTGGCATCAAGAACTGGTTGGGAGTTGGCAGCCCTAATATATGTTGTGCAATCTTCAGTTGTGAATAAGAGAGTACTCAGTCTACAGGCCAGAGTGGTACCAGCCATATGAAAAAAGCAGCTTATGATGTTTCTTATCCTAGAAATTTCCATTCATTTCTTAGGCATTTACCAAGCTCTTGCTTTGCATCAGGAGTACAGCCCAACAAAGATGTAGCCTGAATGAACACAAGTACTGTTTCTTGGAGGTGGATGCAGATAAGCATTTTTAGGGGAGAGCAGGGTTTGTCAGAGCCTCAGTGGGATCAGGAACCAAAATCATTTCAGGACCATTTGTTGAAGCCACTTGACCACCTACCAGCTCTGTAGCTGGTGGCCTGGGCCTCACCTTTGTGAGCCTCTTCTCTGTAGGCAGCTAACTTCCCCTGTCTTCCAGGGCTGCCACAGGACTTGGTGAGTAGCTCAATTAAGAGCACAGGGCCTGGCACAGAGATGACTGACAAATATCCATCCCCTCTCGTGCAGCCCACTGTCCTGGGGGTGTCCCAGCCATGCCACTCAGATCCTGAAGGTGCAGTGTGTTCAGGACTGACATCCTGAATTTCTGACCCACTAATATTTCACAGCAGTGGCCACCATTTCTGATGTATTTTAAGGGGGACAGGACAAAGGAGTTCTATGAGGGACATGACATTTATCACCAGCAGGATGCTGTTGCTGATCCCTGAGGCTGACTCTGAGTGTACTACCTAAGGATGCTCTGTTCCTATACTGAGCAGGGAGGGAAAAGTAAAACAGATTTTGGAATTTTAGAATAAAGCCAAAGACTGTGCATATGGATTTTTTTTTTGAGAGGTTTTTGCCATCGGGCATGTGTGCCAGACAGATAGAGAGAGACAGAGAGACAGAAAGCGAGAAATCACCCCCCAGGGGGGATGGCCATGCTGCAATCCCTTCTCCTCCATTCTCCTCTTGGGATCTTGGGCATGTGCACACATACGCCCGGTATGAGTTTAAGCCACCGGGTCCAGGACTTAGACCGCGGTCAGCTACATGGGAGTCCAGCAACATAGCCATTATGCTAACTGCTGGTCCCTAGATTTTAAAAAAAAATTCGTTATCTATTTATTTGTTGTGGTTTCCAAACCGCCAAGTCCAGGACTTGAACTGCAGTCTGTCATGCCGGAATCCAGTGACTTAACCACCATGCCATATATGAGTATTATTTGTCCCCAAAAGTCTTTTTCTTAATCTTATCTAGTGTAGAAAACTTTCTTACATTGCAGGAGATTTAGCAACCACAACTAAACATTTTAGAATTCTAGTGTATTACACTTGAAATTTTTGCCCAAACTAAAGCTGCTAAATGTTTCTGACTTGGGAAGGGCATCCCTCCTCACTCTTCCTGCCATGCTGTTGACAGCGGCTGCATGTGGAGCTGGCTTACACATTGGACGTGTTGACCCTCCATGCTGAGGAGGAGCTCCAACCATGCAGCTGTGACTACTCAGGGCCATTCAAGCTTGACTGTAAGCATAGACCCAGGAGAAAGGTGTCAGGTAGAAAGGTTTTTTGTGCCTTTTGCCTTTTGGGGGCTGAAGCTTCAGTGTTTCTTTAAGTTAATAACATGGAAAATAATGTAGTAATTTGGTATTACAAATGATGAGTCTAACCCCATAGGAATTCTATTTCTGGTAGCAGTGTGAATTGATTTCTTCTTGCATCTGTACCCAGGCTACCTGCAGCCCCGAGATCTGCCCAGCCGTGGTGTTCTCCCCTTTGTCCAAAGCCTCCTTTGTAACACCGGGTCAAGGTGCAGGAACTTCAGCTATGCAGAGCCTGAGGAGCACCATTTTCGGTAGGAGTGACACAATATTCTTTTCCGAATTCCCAGGCAGCTGGTGTGTAAAGCAGGTATCTTGCTTTTAATAAAGCATCAATAATTGGAACAGGCCACAGAGATCATGAAACTATAGTATTTACAGTTAGAAGATATAAATTGCCTTTTTAATTTTTTTTTAAATTTGTTAGTGGGCACATGTACTCACTGGGGACAGAGGAAGAGAGGAAAGGGAAGGGGAGAAGTAGGGAGGGGAGGGGAGGAGAAGAGAGAGAGAAAACACTCCCCATGGGGAATGGTCACACCACAATCCCTTTTCCATTTCTCCCTCCTTTAGGAATTTTGAGCACTCATGTAGGCTAACCTGTAGCGTGGTATTTGAAGCAGCTGGATCCCACGTGGCCAACCGCGAGGTTCAAGTCCCAGAACGAGTGACTTGATAAACACTCTGGGTGCATGTACATGTGTGTCTAAACTCCTAAAAAGAGGGAGAAATGGAGGAAAAGGGACTGTGGTGTGACCATTCTCCATTGGGGGGAGTATTTCTCACTCCCCTTCCCCCTCTGTGGTGAGTTTACATGCCCTGTAGCAAATTAAAAAATAGAATCAGATTCACATAATAATGGCTTCAACTGATGATTAGCTTCTAGGAGGAGATCTTTAAAATGCTGTTTCAAGGCTCACAGAATGATTACTGATTTGCAAAAGCCTTTTGCACGCAATAGTAGGTCATCCAGAAAGCATGATGAAAAACTGCATCGTGACTTTCTTGATGACTCAATAGTTTGTTTCCTATAAGTTAAAACTTTTCAAAGTTACTTGCCTATCCAGCTTTTCATTCTGGTGCCAAATGGTCTAGAAACAAGTATTTATTTAGCTTCCTATTAGGTTTTTCCTACTGTGCTATTCTTTGAGCAGGATCTTTCCCCCAGCTGAGAGTAAATGCAAACAGCTGCAAACCACCTCCTTATTCTCTGTACAACCACCTAAATGGACGACTCGGACATTAAGTTGTCTTCTCTTAGTGCTGATCTATGCCGGTGGTTGCTGCCTATGGTGTCAATTGACACAGGAAAACAAGAAGAGAAAAAAGCAGTATTTTATGTGAAAAGTGTATACGTGAGGGGATTAAACTTAAAGGAACCTGAACACTGTGGAACCTTCTCTTAGGTGGAGTTAGGATTTGAAGAAAATGGCTAATTGATCATGATAGTTTGTATTTATCAGGTATGAATTAGCTGGGTTTATTTAATTTCTAGTTCCTGGTACTGAACAATCATTTAAGATATTTAAATGTAAAACAAATGTTAAGATACATGGTCTCTATCTTTCAACTTTAAGATACGAGGTGAAAATGAAAAGTTTATAGATAAATTTAAATACCTTTGTTTTCTTTCTATAAATTTTTTGTGAGAGATTTTTGTTACATGCTACACCAACTTACTAGAGAGATGGAGAGACAGAAAGCGAGAAACTACCTCCTGGGGAATGACCATGCTGCACTCCCTTCTCCTCCATTCTCCAATTGGGGTCTTGGGCATGTATGCACATGTACCCTGCGTCAGTTTCAGTCTGCCAGCTGCGGGACTCAAACAGCAGTGGGTCATGTGGGAATTCAGCATCTTAACACTGTGTTACCTACTAACTCTAGTTTTACACACCTTTGATTCAGTGTTTGTCTTGGTCTGTTTGGGCTGCTCTACAAAATATCATGAACTGGGTGGCATATAGAAAACAAGCATTTATTTCTCACAGTTCAGGAATCTGGAAAGTCCACATCAAGGATCTGGCAGATTTGGTGTCTGATAAGGGCCCTTCCCTTAGAGATTGCAACTTCTGGCTGATCCTCACATGGTAACTGGTGGGAGAAAGCTCTTTGGGGTTCCCTTTATAAGGGCATTAACCTCATAAATGAGAGTTCTACCCTAATGACCTAATCACTTGCCAAAGGCCCCACCTTCTAATATTTGGAGTAAAGTTTCAACACATGAAGTTGGGGTGTGTGCAACATTCAGACTACAGCAGGTGCTTACATTTTTTTTGGAAGCAGAGAAAATAAAAAAATGATACAGGGACCAGCAGTTAGCGTAATGGCTATAAGCTGAACTCCCATGTAGTCAGCCGCGGACACTGTGGCTTAAACTGGGCACATGTACATGCATGCCAAAGATCCCGAGAGAAGAATGGAGGAGAAGGGACTGCGGTGTGACCATCCCCCCTGGGGTGTGTGTGTGTGATTTCTCACATTCTGTCTTTCTGTCTCTCTTTACGTTTCTGGCAAGCACACGTGCCCTATAGCAAAAAAAAGAAAAAAAAGATATTAAGAGAATCCTTTGGAAATATTGTAAAATCCCATCCCTGAACATTTTTCGTTTTTTTTGGCCACTTGTATATCTTCCTTGGAGAGTATCTGTTCTGCTGATTTGCCCATCTTTAAATTGGACTAATTATTATTATTATTATTATTATTATTTTTGTGGGTAAGCTACTTGTGTTCCCTATATATTCTGGTTATCAGTCCTTTTTTTGAGGCATAGTTTATGAATGTATTCTCCCATTCTAGGGTTGTCTTTTCACTCTAATTATTATTATTATTATTATTTTATTTTCTGTGCAGAAACATTTTAGCCTGATGTAGTCCCACTTATCTATTTTGGGGATTATTGTCTGTACTTTGGGAGGTTTTATTTAAGGTATCTTTGGCTACTCACATTTTTTTTTTCCAAGAGTCTCCCCCTGTGTTTTTCAGCAGTAGTTTTATAGTATTCTCAGTACCATTTGCTGAAGAGATTTTTTGCCCCTACTGGATTATCTTGTGTCCTTTGCTGAAAATCAGTTGGCTGTATGTTTTGTGATTTATATTTGGGTTCTCTTTTCTGTCGTATTGGTCTACCTGCCTGTTTTTGTGTCATATTATACTGTTTTGATTATAACTGCTTTGTAATAATTGAGGTCAGGAAGTGAGATGACTCCTGCTTTATTGTTTTTGTATAGTATTGCTTTGGTGATACAGGGCTTTTTTTTTTTTTTTTTTTTTTTTTTGAGGTTTTTCTTTTTTCACTATAAGGCATGTGCGCTCGCCAGACAGAGAGAGACAGAGAGACCGAAAGTGAGAAATCACCCTCCAGGGGGGATGGTCACGCCGCAATCCCTTCTCCTCCATTCTCCTCCATTCTCCTCTCGGGATCTTGGGCACACATACACACACGCCCGGGACTCGAACTGCAGTTGACTATATGGGAGTTTAGTTATATAGCCATTATGCTAACTGCTAGTCCCGTGATATAGGACTTTTTATGACTCCAGGCAAATTTTGTGATTTTTTTTTTATATTTCTGTGAAGGATATCTCAAATATGGAATATTACACATCCATAAAAATAATAAGACCTTGACATCTGATACAAAGTGGACAAATATAAAAAATTTAATGTTAAGTGAAGCAAGCTGGACTATGAAAAAGAGGCACTGTATATCCCTGCTCAATATATACTGAATGTCTGCACTCTATGGAAGAAACTGAGCGAGTGGCAGGTATAATAGCAGAGAGGGCCGATATAGATACTAAAGACAGTATAGGAGAGGGTGAGTAATGAGGGGGTGGGAAAAAGGGGATCAGGGAAAAAAGCATTTAATAGACACAAAAATGAAAAGTTACCTGTTGATGATCATGCATGTGATAATATCTTTGACTTGACTGCACTGGGAAAAACCATTTTGTATGCTGTAAAGATGTACAGTGATTATATGTAATTAAAAAATAAATCCTAACCCCAAAAAGCCTGATGTTTTTTTCTCATGTCTGTGAAGAAAGGAAGTATATGAAACTCTTTTCTCTAGAAGGCTTTAGTGGAGCTAGAGGCGATCATCATTTTGATTTCAGGTCTTTCTTCTGTGTCTCTTTTATTTTTTTATTTTTATTTTTACTTAGGGTGGTAAGTTTAAATGATATTGAAGTAGATAGGACAGGGCTTTGCAGTCAAACAGTATGAGCTCCGCGACCTTTGCATTCTGTGATTCTTTGCGAACTATGGAAACTCTTTGAATCTCTGTCTTTCCATTCTCCTACTTCAAGATTCATGAATATAAAAGTCAAAATATCGGAAATATTCAGTACAATTCTTGGCATACATGCATTCAGTGATAGTTAATAAAATAAATTTTCTTTTTAAAAAAGAATTATTTATTTAATTTTATTATTACTATTTTTAAAAATTTGCTATGGGGCACATGCACTCACCAGAGAGAGACAAAGAGAGAGAAAGAGAGAGAGAGAAAGCAAGCCGCCAAGTCTGGAACTCAAACCACAGTAGGCCGTGTGGTAGTCCAACACCTTGAACACCACGCCACCTGCTGGACCGAAACAAATTCTTATTACCATGGTTGTAACAATTACACATTTATTTTTCGGCCTCATCTCTCTCTTCTTACAGCACTCTCCCTGTGCAAAAGCTAAGAGACTGTACAATAAAATCAACTCATGAATGTTCTTCACAATTCATGGTGAGAATGGCAGCTTAGTAGTTTGCCAGCATCACCAAGCCTTTGGCTTTGAGAACTAAGAATGAAACGTCTCTCAGTGTCTAACAATGCCCAGGGCATAGGTATGAGTTACATGCGAAATGAAATAGAGAAAGAAAATGGTAGAGTAAGAAAAGAGGGGAGAGTGAAAAAGAAATAAGGAAGAGCAGAAAAGTAAGTAAACTATCAGGCTTGCCTCTGGGTTCAGACCTGGCCACTCAACGAAGCAAGATTTGTTTCCATGTTAGTTCAAGTATAAATTCCAGTGAAGATCAAATGATAAATCAAAGGTTTGATTCTTTTGTGATAATTGTCTCAGTTAAAAAATACCCGGAAACGAAAATGTTCATTTCAAGTTTAGTTCACCATTATATCATGGTTAATGTAGTTCATGACTCTCCCCACCTTTATAATCCCCCAGGGAAAGTTCCCTTTGGGCAGAAATCCCAGGTATTATCTAATGTGGGTTATGATGATGAAAAGAAACTTCCTCATTCCTGGCTTTATTAGGGAGCTGTAACTAGATTTCAGGGCAGAACATGAATCATTACGGACAGCAGATTAAGCAAATATTCTCAGAGAATGTTAGGGATCATTCTTATTTTTTTAAAGCAAATCATTAAAGCATATTTTTAATAAAAAGCTTATTAATTTTGTTTTGAGAGAGACAGAGGAAGAAAAAGAGAGAGGAACTCCTGATAGGATTGATCTACGTGCTGTATCCTCCCCTGGCACTGCAGCCACCCAGGATCAGGGTATACCTGGTGTCTTGAGGTTGACCCTACATGTGGATCCACGGTCTCCCCTCAGGCCTCTAGCATTGCATTCCACCTGCACCACCTTGGCTGGGCCAGAGAAGCCAGTTTACCACACTTTAGGTATGAATGTTCCCCTCTTCCTGCTGTTTAGCTTTTATACTCCCAGCTCCCCAGACTGTTCTCTTTCTTTATAATCATTTCTGGTTATTTCAACTAACCTCCTCTTGTGGTCATTAATTTTTAAAAATTTTTATTTACTTTCAAATGTGGTCAGATTTTTCTGAGACTCATCTGGCCCTCTCTGCTTTGATAACTTGCTTCTGTCTCATCTTTTCAAGTTCTGAGTTTACTTCTCACTTTTTTTAATTTTTAATTGTCACAGGGTGCATATGCTTGCCAGAGAAAAAAACAGAGAGAGAGAGAGAGAGAAGAAGAAGAAAGCACTCTTTAATGGGGAATGATCATGCTTGAAATCCCTTTTCCTCCGGTTTCCCATCCTGTCAGGATTTGGAGCATGCATGCACACTTACCTGAACAGATAGAAAATCAATAAAGATATTGAAGATGAACATCTACTCTAGGACAGTAGAAGGCAAATAGTCTCTTCAGCTACATGTTAGATAATCATCAAAGGAGATCATACGCCATAACACAGGGCCATAACACAGCTGCAACACAGTGAAAGGCCAAAACCCC
The DNA here is from genome assembly GCF_000334495.1 of Tupaia belangeri chinensis. Taxonomy (NCBI): domain Eukaryota; kingdom Metazoa; phylum Chordata; class Mammalia; order Scandentia; family Tupaiidae; genus Tupaia; species Tupaia belangeri. The sequence goes on from NW_006199369.1 coordinate 509,408, forward strand.
AGAGCGAGCTCCCTGACCCCAGGGGAATTAAATGTAAACTAGTAACAAGAATTTCAGGAAAATCTTCACATACTTAAAAATTAAAGCCCTGACCTCTAACCAATGAATCAAAGAAGAAGTCATAATGAAAATCAGTTAACATTTTTTACAAAATGCAAATAAAAAATAGTATTTAATCACATCTTTACAGTGTACAGCATTTCTTTTCCCAGCACAAATACTATGCATGGCAGTCAAGCCAAAGGTATTACTCTATAACTTATCAGCAAATAGCCTTTCATTTTTTTTTGTCAATTAAGCATACTTTTACTTGTTTTTTCCTTCCCCTTCCCCCTCTCTCCCTTTCATACTAAACTTTTTTCCACATTTTATTGACTCACAAAATACCTTAAGCAAAAAATATGGACAAAGCTGGAATCTAGTTACAAATGCACTGTAATTTTCTTCTGAGACATTTTTAAAAAAATTAATTAATTAATTTGCATTCATTCCCTGAGCATTGTCACAGTATACAAAATGTGATTTCTTATCCAGAATATACTGCATAGTGGCTTAATCATACATGTTATAGTCAATAATTTTCCATGTCTTGCTTTATACACACACACACACACACACACACACACATACATATAGGTGTCCATAGTGGTCTTCCATTCTTTCCCCCACACATTTTATTGATTCACAAATTTCTTAAATAATCTAACTACTTTCAATAGCAAATTCAGCTGGTATATACTTATCTATGAATACATGTCTGACTTTAGGTGTAAAACTCTAAGTAGAATGAATACACTGTGAGGTAGCACCTAGCTGATGCTATATAGCTTACTAAACTCATTAAGTAGGTATTTTTTTAATATATTTTTTAATTTCAAAAACAGAAATTTCTTCCAAGAAATGCTAAGGAACTTTGTCTAAAGCTTAAAGCCAGAAAACAGGTTAGGATTCACAGTAGGTATGTGAATCGATTGGCAGTTTAAGACAGGACAAAAATCCTTAAGCCTAGAAGGAACTCAGCAATGTTTTAGTCAAAAGTCCTAAGATTCTATTTCACCAGTTCGATCTTATGCACTTAATCTATCTTCTGTTGTGCTGCGATCTTCCTGATTGAATTCCGGGATATAATATTCAACGCCAGACTTGTCCCTACCATTAAGTTGGCCATTTCTTAGTTTTGAACTCTTATTTGAATGGATGTTAGGCTTGTCAAAGCTTTTTCTACATTTATTAACATGATCATGTGATTTTTTTAGGTTATTAATAAGATTATTACATTAATTGATCTTTGAACATTGATTGAGGGCTCTTTATTATTTTTTTTTAAGAGGTTTTTGCTATAGTTCGACCAGAGAGGGACAGAGTGCATGTGCACATAAGAGAGAGAGAGACAGACAGAAAGTGAGAAAGCAAGTCGCCTGGTCCGGGACTCTAACTGCAGTCGGCTATCTGGGAGTACAACGCCCTTAACCACCATGCCACCTGCTGGCCCTGACTGAGGGCTCTTTTAAAATTTAAGTCAGATCATGTTATCCCTGATGAAAACTGTCAGAACTCCCCATGATCTTGGTACCAAGCAGAATCTTCCTGTGACTGATTTAGCTCGTTGTTATCTGTCCCCATATTCTCTCTTCTTCTCCCTCCATATACAGACCCCCCAACTTTTCAGCTGTTCCTGCCCCTGTGTCTTTGCATGTGCTTCCTCTGCCCAGAACAAACTCCCCTTCATTCTTCTCATTGCTGGAGCATTTCCTTTTTCAGTTTCGGCTTAACATCAGCTCTTGCAGAGACCTGCTGTGAGTGCCTTCTCTCCAACAACCTTTTCCATTCACTCCTTATCTCATAGCATTTATCTCTACCTCTATTTATCAGGCGTATCTCTTTAATTATATATGTGTCCCTCCGCATGCAGAGATCATGTTTGTGCTGTTCACTAATATATTTATTCTCATGTGGTAGAATATGTATTGAATAAATGGAAAATATGAAGCTGATAAAACCAAATGGCTTAGCTTTACAGAGAATAAAGAGAATGAAAATCATTTTCTAACTTTAACTTGTGTCAGTTATTTTTATAAAGATAATTTCTATTTTGGTTCAAGTTTGGCTAAAACGGGCTGCAATGATAGCAGGTGGGAATGGTTATGCGCTGTAGATAACAGCGTGACTGTAACAGTAACTGCAAGTTTCATGGAAAACAATTGCTATTGAGTGTTCAACGTGCATTTATCCTTTATTTCAAGCTTGTCTAGGTTCCAAACTGCAGCTGACCACAAGAAAGTCAACAACCTGGCCTTTTTAAAGGAGATACAGGACCTGGCTGAGGAAATTTATGGGACTATGGCCAAGGCAAAAAACTTACAAAAACTTTGGGTGGAAAGATCCAAGACTCCAGGCAAGTAAATCTCTGACTATGATAAAGTTTAAGGTAAGTCTCTGGAGGCTATGAGACTTCAGAATGGTTTAAAATCTTTAAATCTTTCCTGTACTAGTCTCTCCTTGTGGGTTTTAGAAAAAGGTTCCCCTTCTGATGGATGAGGCCAGCACCTGCGGCCAGTTGGAAAGGGTGGGGCTGGATTCCCTCCTCCTGCCCGGGAAATACTTTGTGCAATGCACGAGCTACAGGAGCTTCACTGAGGCCATAGCCTCTTCCTCTCCATGCTTCGTCTTTCTCTTTTTTTATATTGCAGTCTTCCTTTCTCACTTTATTGTCCTCTATTTTTAAAATTTGTTCCCTTCCTTCACTGAACAGTACACACACACACACACACACACACACACACACACTCCTGAAGACTTCCTTCTTTTTGTACACTTGGATTGGCCTTTTCCTATCAGTGACATTTTAATTCTGGTTTTGAACAATCGGCGTGCTTTGATTACAAACCTTTTGCATTACTGAAGCAGATTATCCCCTAAACAAAAGTAATTTCTGCTCTTTATGGAAAGATCTACATTATGAGAGGCTTCAGTCTTATTTATAACTCTGTTACAGCGGAAGCTAGAATGAACCCCTTTGAGGTTCATCTTACAAACGGACCAGCCTGTATCTCTGCGAGGGGCAGCTAGTGGCCAGAGGCAGTCTTCATTAATAAAGAGTGATCCTGTCCTTTTTGGAAAAAAAAAAAATCCTACATCAGCTATGATTGCCAGATAAAACACTGGACATTCAGTTAAATTTGAATTTTAAATGAACAATTTAAAAATAATGTACATCTCTAATATTACATATTTAGAGTAAGCAACTATTCCTTTTTAAAATGAAACTTAAATTTAATGGGATGGCCTTCATTTTCATTTGGCAAATCCTGCCTTCCTAAGTACCCAGTATAAATTATATATATATATAATTTATATATATATGTGTGTATATATATATGTGTATATATGTATATATACATATGTGTGTGTGTATATATATATATATATATGTATATTTCTTTTTATATAAATTGTTCATGGAGTCTATACAAGAAAACAGAGTGAAGGTTTGACAGAATGAGTTTTTTAGAGGAAGTGCTTCCTGTGTTACAGTGGTTCCCCAGTCCACAGATTTACTTTGAGTGATCTTAGTCACCCTGATCAACTGGCATCTAAAAATGTTAACTGGAAAATTCCAGAAATAAACAGTTCATACATTTTTTTAAACATTTATTTATTTATTTATCTATTTATTGGTTGTAATTTTCAAGCCAATGGGTCTGCGACTTGAACTATAGTTAGCTGTGTGGGAATCCAGCACCTTAGCCACCACTGTACCTGCTGGCTCCATACTTCATAAATTTTAAGCGTTTCATTAAACACCTCCATCACTCACCTGACTTCATCTCCTCATGTAGTCATTTCACCATCGCACATCACAAGAAGGGTGAGTGCAGTAGAAGACATCTTGAGAGAGAGAGGAGACTATAACTTACAGTCTACTGTTATAATTGTTCTATTTTATCGTTGGCCATTATTGTTAATCTCTCATTGTGCCTACTTCATATGTTAGACTTCATCATGGGGAAGAACCAAGCGTGTAGAGGAGTTGATACTATCCTTAGCTTCAGGTGTCCACTAGGGGTCTTGGAACATAACACCACTGATAAGGGCATCTACTCTATTTCTAAAGAGAAAATTACACCTGTGTTCAGAACAGGGCAGGGAAGGCTATGGCTTCTCAGAAGACTGATTCCACAAGGGACCTAAATGTATCAATAGAAAGACCAGACAGAATGCCTTAAACATCAAATGCTATAATTAAAAAAAAAATTTCTTTCCTTCCTTCCTTCCTTCCTTTCTCCTTTCTTTCTTTCTTTCTTTCTTTCTTTCTTTCTTTCTTTCTTTCTTTCTTTCTCTTTCTCTCTCTCTCTCTCTCTCTCTCTCTTTCTTTTTCCATTAGAAAAGGAGTTCAAAACACAGAGTGGGACAGAAAGGGAGAGAAAAAGAGGTACATCTGCAATGGGGTCTTTGTGCCGCAATCCACTCCCAGTTGCAGCCTGTCAGGATCACACGTACATGTGCACCCAGCATGCACAGTGAGACCTTGGGACATGGGCCAGGGACCTTTCCATGGGGTCTCAGCATTGCAGAGCATTGTGTTACATGGTGGAGCTGGCCAGCCTCAGAGCTTTTATAGTAGGCTCCATTCTGCTTTTATAAAACCTCAATTTCAAATGAGGATTTCACATTGAAAGAAGAAAAGTCTTTTCAGTAGTAGTCTCACTTTATTTCTCATTTGCTATTATATGAGCCATTTCTCATGGTATATATAATTGAAAAATAATCTTAAACATCATAGTTACGCTTTTCTTCCCTTTGCTGTCTTTGTTTATCATTTATTTATTTATTTACTTACTTACTTACTCTCTCTATTCTAACCTGGATGCTCATCATTCCTGGTAGAATTAGACACTGATAAAATAATAGGTATCCTTTGGCAAATTATTGAAATTCAATTTAGCAGTTCAATTTCTTCCAAGAATTTACTTAATATCAATGTGACTTAAAATTGGCAGTGACAGTTTTCTTCAGATTTGTGCTTCAGTATAAGTGTATTTGTCTTTTGGGCTGGGGCTCTTTGACACCCCATTTGATGCTAGAACTAAGGCAGGACCTTAGCACTTGCTTTTAGATTGATGATTGATTTTTAAATGAACAATTTAAAGATAATATACATCTCTAATATTACATATTTCAAATCTTTATTGCAGATTCGTCTTATGGTTCCAGTTTTTTGACAGTAAGTATGGTCAAAGTTTCTACATTTTTTGAAGTTTATTTTCTTCATGAACAAGAAAGACAGTCAGAGAAACAATACCGCTAAGAGTGTCTTGACACCAAGATCCAGTCCCAGCCTCAGTCAGCCCTGGATTGTGGGCATGCATGTGGCCAGCATACTCAGAGGTCTCTGGACATGAACTGGGAACCTTCCCATGTGGGTCAGCCTCACAGAACATTGTGTTTTACTGCTGCACCATGGGCTGGGCCCTGTTTTCAAATTTAATTTAATATTTTCAAACTCTTTCTAATAATATGATTTTTTAAAAAGTAATTATTTAATCTTATTTATTTATTATTATTATTTAAAAATTTGCTACACGGAATGCACACTCTCAAGAAAGGGATACACAGAGAGAGAGGATTTGAGAAAGGAAGCTGCCAGGTCCAGGACTTGAACCATGGTTGGCCATGTGGGAGTCCAGTGTCTTATCACACCACCTGCTGACACCTAATGATTTGATTTTTAGTAACTATTGTATAGAAGCTGACTTTGAAATTTGAATTAGTACTACTCTTCAGAGAGAGCCAAATTCATATAAGGGATGGATTGAAAGGCATGTTTTAATTTTCTTAGCAAGGTTCTGAGTCTATGAAAAACAATGAAAGTTGAAGCTAGCAGTGAAGGGTTACCCACACAGGTGCTTTGTAAAATGACTTCAATCCTGTCTGAGCTCAAGTTGGACCTCAGATTTGTGTGTGGCAGATAATCTTTGACTCACCTTCAGCACAAAGTTTTTTTTTCTGTAATTTTTTTTAGAGATATTTTTTGCTGTAGGGCGTGTGAGTTCGCCAGAGAGAGACAAAGAGATACACAGTGAGAAATCACTCTCTGGGGGGGATGGCCATGCTGCAATCCTTCCTTAGCCATTTTCCCCTTGGAATTTTGGGCATGCATGCACATGCATCCAGCCTGAGTTCTTTTTTAAACTGCCGAGTTCAGGACTCAAACCACGGTTGACTATATGAGAGTCCGGCGAATTAACTATTACACCATCTGCTGGTCCCCAGCACAAAGTATTTAACTGCACCGCAGTGGTGGAGATTTTGCCCTCCCCACTGGGCTCAGGACTATTTGTCAATGTCTGGACACAGTTTTGGCTGTGGGTGAGGAGGCTACAGTTGACCTCTAGTGAGAGGAGGCCAGAGTTGCTGCTAAATACCTCTGCTGCTCAGGACCATCCCCACCTCAAGGTATGATCTGGCCAGCATGTCAGTAGTGCTGAGGTTGAGAAGACCTGAGTTCAGGAATGAACCCTGACTGTACTGGAATTTTCAGCAACATTGTGCTAACTATACCTACTTGATTCTAAGTAGAGTTTGATGACAGTTTAAAAAATGGATATGTAGTAAAACCATTAGCAGAAAAGTAAAAGGATACAGCTTGATTAATGAATCAGAATGGAGCAGGAAGGTCAGGGTATCTAGTAAATAATTACACTAGCAAAGTAGAATGAACATCCGTCCTAGTTTTGAGTTTACCAGGTTAAATGAAAAATACTGTGAGTCATACATATTCAGAGTTCTGCAAATAACTGAAGAATCTAAAAATATGATAACACTCCAATTTACTATTTTCAGTGGTTAAATGAGCATTGTTCAAAGAAATTATGATTCCCAATGTTTGTGATGTTGAAGCCCACTGCTACAATTGTATATGGTGTATAGCAATAACAAAATCAGTATGATTTTTTCGAAAAAGCAACTTGAGGGATAAGCAGATGGTATAATAATTACTGCTAGACTCCCATATAGTGAACTGGAGTTCAAGTCCCTGACCTGTTGGCTTTAAACTCACATGAGGTGCATGTGTACACGTGCCCAAGATCTAGAGAAGAGAGTGGAGGAGAAGGGACTGTGGCGTGGCCATCCCTGCTGGGGGGTGATTTCTTGCTTTCTGTGTATCTCTCTCTGTTTCACATGCCCTATAGCAAAAATCTCTCTAGCAACAATAAAATAAAAAATAAAAAGAGAAAGAAAAGAAAAAGCAACTCGATATCTTTTGTCCTAGTCATTGCTCTTACACTTTTTATCTTACTTATAATGTAAAAGAAATAAAATTATATACATAAAGATGTTCATTTATAATGATGAATCATTTTAATATTCAAAGATAGGATAAGTAAATGTTGCCAGACTACTTAGTAAAGTTACCTAATAAATGCGGTACGTGGAAAATTATTATGTTGACATGTCAAATGTAAAGAACAGAGGACAATATATCCTTTGTATGAATACAATGTAGAACATTTATGTACTTGTATGATGAGCTGAAGAAGTGTGGTCACAAGGAGGCAGTTCTATGCGTTGTAATGAAAGAATTCCAAGTAACTCTTCTATTATAGCATTCTGATAGTGATGTTAAGCTGTTTTACTTTCATTTGGAGTAGAGGAATGTTGAGACTTGCATTACGTTTTCAGAGGATCTTTTGGGATGTTGTGTTGAGCATAGATAGTGGCCAGAGTCCTGCTAGGAAATCACCTCACGCATCTTGCATCAATGGTGGTAGTTTAGACCAGTAAGTAGTGGAGGGGTAGCGGTATGGAGACAGGGTAGAATTCTTGGTCTATTTTGAAGGTAGAACCAGCATAATCTCTTAAGAAATGTGATGTAGATTAGGAGAGCTAGATAGGAGTCAAGGATGACTCTCAGTGGTTTGACCTTGGCAAGTGGCAGTATGGCCAGGCCATTCATGGAGATGGGAACAGATCGAAATAAGTATTCCTTGAGAAGGAGAGAAAGTGTAAAGAGGAAATCAGAGGGTCAATTCTGAGCATGTTAACAAGATATCCAAGGGCACTGTTGAGGAGGCTGTGGGCAGAGTAAACAGTTGGAGTTAGGGTAAACAGTCTTGACTGGACATGTACATTTGGAAGGTGTGGGTATATATGTAGCACTTAGTGTTCATCTAGGGAGAGAGTATGGATAGAAAAGAGAAAGAGAGTTGAACCCTAAGCACTCACACTTGAGAAAGCTTCAGACCAGGAGAAGGAAGGTGAGGAGGCAGATGCTGTGGAAGCCCAGGGAAGGTAGAGTGGGGAATATCCAGGACCTTGCAAAATTCCTGGTCCCCTCTTCATTTCTGCCATAGTTGTCACGGAGGTGGAGGAAACGTGTCTTACGGAGTAGCTGAAGCTCTGGAGAACATTTTCTTTTTAACTGTATCTCAATTGCAGGATAAATGGTATAACTTATTTGTAATACACAGAAAACTGAACTCAGTTATACTGAGGGAATGGAACTGGGTTGAGAGAGGAGAGGGAGCCACTGCCAAGCTTGGGACACAGTGCTGGGTACTCTTGATGGACATGGAGTGTCTAGGTGTTGTGCTACCCAGAAGTGTAGTGGTAACTCAGGGAGGCACCAAAGACCCACATTCTCTGTTTTTATTTTTTCTTTTTTTCCTTACCATCTTTCAGGTATCTAAATAAAGCTGAAAGTTCCACAGTATGTGCTGAGTGAAAATGGGTCCTTCTGACCAAGTCCTAGGTGCTAGTCAAACATAGTTTTCTTTCCATTTTCCATTGAGCCCCTTTCCATTTTACTTTGGTGTTGCCTTGGTGTAGAACCCTTTTCTACCGCACTTACGTAGCTAATTATTAAAAGGAGTTACTTTATCCCTTAATTAAAATTGATTTTGTTACCATTTTTCCTACACATTCACATGAAGAAGAAACTTCTATTTTCTACCTATTCATATAAATACTTCACTTTTCCTCTTGGGTCTCATTTTTTTTTTTAAACCCAATACTCAGAAAATAAAATCAGATCTGTAGTGTCTTATTCCATGACAATGTTACCAAAATATCCATTTAGCTATAGGTTTCCACTACTTTCCTTCATCCTAAGATTGTGTTAATTTTACGACTGAAACCAGCTGTATGAAATGGTGGTGATAGTGGGGGTGGACAGAAGTGGTGTATCCCCCCCTCATAGGACAACTCCACAATTCAATTATTAACTAACTAATTAATTAATTATTGTTTAGTTTGATCAGAGCGAGAGAGAGAAAGTGAGAAAGCAAGCCGCTGAGTCCAAGACCCAAACTGTGGTCAGTCATGTAGTAGTCCAGCACTTTAACCGTCATGCCACCTGCTGCCCCAATGTGGTGTATTTTTTGTGTGGAAAAAGTATAGTATTAAGTTATTTACATTGTGTAGCAGTTGTGACTGGGTTCAGCAATAATAGAAAACTCTGAAATAACAAGAGGCATTTCAATCTCAATCATATTTAAATTATGGTAAGTTATCATTTAATTTATTATTATTCATTATTATTTACCTGTAAAGAATAGATCATTGCCCACTTACAGGAGCATGTCCTGGTTTACAACGCTTCTCTGCAGGCTGAGGCCACACAGGAGGTCTGGGTTCAATTCCCAGCCCACCCTAAAAGCCAGAGATTGTATCATGCTCCTCGTGGTCTCAGATACTCAGGAGGCTGAAGCAGGAGGATGACAACAAAGTGAGACTGCCTTTTTTCTTTTTTAAAATGTTTTTGCCATGGGGCACATGTATTTTTTAGAGAGACTGAGGCAAAGTGAGAAATCGCCCCCCAGGGGTGAGGCTGTGCTGCAGTTCATTATCCTCTTGGGATTCGGGGCACGCATGCACATGCCCCAGCATGACTTTCAGGCCATTGGGCCTGGGACTCAAACCACAGTCGGCCCTGTGAGGTCTAGTGCCTTAACCACCATACTGCCTGCTGGCCCCAAGCAAGCTTTCCTAAAATAAAGGAACATAGTGCTGTGTGAAGGAACATCCCCTGCAGCAGTAGGTCTGCATTCCTTTAGCAACGTCCCATCCTTCTCTATTTTAACAGATTAATACAACTAAGAGCAACACTTGTGGTATGTTTTTTCCTTTCAGATGGATCTCAATAAAACAGAAGACGTGATACTGAAGTTGGAAAGCCTCCACCAGCAGCCTCATGTCTGGGATTTTCTGCTTTTCCTTCCGAGACTGCATGCAAACAGTGTCTGCATGGAAGAGGGTGTGCGTTTGGGAGAACACTTTCTCCAGGCAGTTCTGAAGTAAGTGAAAGTGGAAACGATAACCAAGTGTAGGTCTCTCATTTTTTTTCCTCCTAATTTTTAAAATGGGAAATAACAATTACTAAGTAGTTGTTGGATAAAAACAACCTACAGTAATATCACCTTGAAATGACTGGAACTCTTGTATCTCTCCTTCTGTCCCTCATCTGCCTTACATATTTTGAATTGGAACAGTGATTTATTTATTTATTTATTTATTTTTTATTTATTTATTTTTGAGAGGGTTTTTTGCTATAGGGCGCATGCGCTCACCAGAGAGATAGAGAGAGACAGAGAGATAGAAATCATGAGTTTAAGCCACCGGGTCTGGGACTCAAACCGCGGTTGACTACGTGGGAGTCCAGTGACATAGCCATTATGCTAACTGCTGGTCCCCAGTGATTTTGTTTTTAACTGCCAGAGGGCACATGCACTCACTAGAGAGAGAAAGAGTGAGAGAAGTAGATGGAGAACATACCCCCCCAAAAAAGTGTGGTCATGCGCCAATCTCTTTACCTCCAATTTCCCATCCTGTTGGGATTTTTGGCATGTATGCACACTTGCCTGATGTTTTTCAAGCCACTGGGGCTGGAATTTGTAAGAACACGTGCAGTAGAGCCAAACCAAACTCAAGTCTGTATCAAAGTTAGGCTGGAAGGTGGCCAGAGTTCTCAAGCATTTCAAGGGAAAGTCTTACCTCTTCTGTTTAGTCTTCAGTCCAGAGCGTGAGGGCCCCATTAAAGCCATGGAAAACACAGAATGCAAATGGTCCAGCCATATCTTAGAAATCTAGTGGCCCAGTCCATGGGACTTAAATAAATCTGGAATTGATGCTACTTGTTTTGCCAACTCCTGCTCATACTGCTTGTTTTGTTTGGCTTCTAGTTCCTTAACATCCCTGGAAGATTTAGACTGGCTGCAACTAAATCGAACTTTCTCCCAGGTTTCTGCAATTGTACTGAATGTAACCATTTCGATGCTGACATTTCTGCAGCAACATGGAATTGCAGTCACTGGTGGGTAGCTTTGAACTATTGCTATATTCCAAAACGTTGCACTATTTATATTTATTGACAATCAGCATAGACTAAATTGCTGTTCAGTGAAATGAAGATATCAAGTGAAGAAAATAATTGATTGTTTTGGTTAAGAAGAGATAGTAGAATGAAAATTATAATTCAAAATGTATTTTGACTTTCTAGCACAGTTGAAATTCTGCAGTCATTGCTTAAAAAGTATTTTTAATGAACAAATAAATGATTTTAAAATTTGTTGAATTGAAATCTACATTTAGACCTCTCACTGGTTCTGTGACTGTAATCTATCCTCTCCCTGAGCTCCTGTGTAATCTCTTCTCTCCCTGAGCTCCTATAAGGAGGGAAAGGTTTGAAAAAGAATAATGCTACTGAGGGAGGACAGGTTGATGTGGACTCTGCCCACTACCTGAACAGGCAGCCTCTCCACAGGGGACGGAATGGAATTATCTAGTTCTTTTCTTTTTCTTTCTTTTTTTTTTTTGTGGGGGGGAGAGGTTTTTGCTACAGGGCATTTGTGCTCACCAGAAAGACAGAGAGACAGAAAGAGAGAAATCACCCCCCTAGGGGGGATGGTCACACCGTAATCCTTCTCCTCCATTCTCCTCTCGGGATCTTGGGCATGCATGCACATGCGCCCGGCATGAGTTTACCGTGGTCGACTATATCGAAGTTCAGCGACATAGCCATTACGCTAATTGCTGGTCCCTCTAGTTCTTTTCTTGACATGAGGTATTATTTCTTGAATTGCTGACTAGACCTGAATATCTTACTATTAACTTACTCTTCATTTCTACTTTTCTGTCTCCGTTTCCTAAGGGAAATACACTGAGAAAAGAGTGAGGTTAGAATTAATCCACCCATCTATTCATCTGTCCTTCTGTTTGTCCATTCATGCATCCATCCATCCATCCATCCATCTATCCATTCCCAATATTAACAATTATTGAGCACTTCCTATGAGCTGAACACTATTTCCAGACAATGGGGATAACAAACATTCTCACTCCCAGGGAAGTCATATTTAGTAAGGGAGAAAGATGTGTCAATAAAGAAAAAGCAAAGGCCACAGGGTAGAGTTTGGGCATCTTCCTCAAGAAAAGCTTGCAAGAGTTTTGAAGAATGAATTAGAATTTATAAAGGAGACAAGAGAGCATTTCTAGGAAGAGGGAACAGCGTGTGAAGTACCAGGGCTTAGTGAATGCTGTGTGTGACACTCAGTGTGTATGACATATAGTGTAGGGGTAGGAAATGGCTCAGAAATGGATCCTACGCCAGATCACAAATAGTCCTTGGAGGAGTTGAATTATTAGGTTGTTGGAAAAGTCATGACATGTTGGGACCAGCAGTTAGCGTAATGGATATGTCGCTGAACTCCCATGTAGCTGACTGTGGTTTGAGTCCTGGACCCGGTGGCTTAAACTCACGCTGGGCGCGTATGCATGCATGCCAAGATCCCAAGAGGAGAATGGAGAAGGGATTGCAGTGTGGCCACCCCCCCCGGGGGGGATTTCTTGCTTTCTATCTCTCTCTCTGGTGAGCGCGCATGCCCTATAGCAAAAAAAATAAAAAAAAAATAAAAAAAGTCATGACGTGTTTTTCCATTCAAAAATGCATCATGACTTTTCTGACAACCCAATAGATCTGCATGGCAGAGAGGTACTCCTAAAACAGACATGAGAGGTCTGGAGACTTGCGAGCCTGATATCAGAAGCCCAGGATCACGTCTTCCATTGGCCACTTACTCGAGGTCTCAGTCTCCTGAGCTGTGTTTACACACAGAGATTGCAATATCCCTTCTAAAAGGAGGCTTTTCCTGCTTCTAGAAGCAATGCATGTGACACTCTCCATCACCCCAAATTCCACCTGTTGGTTCTGGTTCTTCCTGTTGCTTATGACTCAGCACAGGGAGATCTCCAGAGAGGAAGAATTTCTTTGAATGCTTTGTAAGAGGGAAGCTAGTATTTTGAATAAAATATTAAGATATTAATTAACTGAATACATCAGCAGTTCAATCAGAGATTTTTACCAAATGTATTTTTTAAAATCTTCAATACTATACGTCAGTTTAACTCAATTTTCATGCTAGGTTAGTTTCAGCCGGAACTACAATTTCTTAGTTTCAGAACAAACCCAGAGTGGGGGGTGGGTGGGAGACTCATGAAACACCTCTTTGAAATCTTCCCAGGGACCTCAATTTTAACAAACTCATTTTGAAGTTCAAGTTTTTGTACCTCATCCAAATTACTGCAATTGATTTACCTTATAATTGGAAATGTAATTACCACCAAGAATGTAAAAAATAAGCAATTTTCTATCAGCTTCCCAGTGATTCAGTGTCTAGGAACACTATTACAAGGCATACTTGCAGAGGTAGCTAAAATTGTGCTCGTTTCTGGTCTCCAAGAAAAATTTGTTTGCCTGATAAACAGATTACAATGTGTGAAAGGGAAAAAATGAGCCATGTCAGAGGCTCTGAGCTACTGGTACAATCTTGTTATTCATTGTAATTGCTAATCCCTATATTCTGAATACTCTGTTGTTTAGCAATGCATTACAGAATGCAAGTTGTCTTACTATTTCAGAACAATTTTATATTTTATAGCTCGCTCACTGATTGATGTTACTATTTTTTACCTCTTTCTTTTCTTGAACTCCAAATAATTCTAACACATTTTCTGAGAGCAGTAGAGGTTCATATAATAGTTGCTACTCAGGTTTGGAAAACCAGATCACTTGAGTTTGAATCTCAAAGTGTGGCTTAATCTTGACGTTTGACTTTATATGACTCAGATGTCAGCTTCTTCCTCTCTAAAAAGGCATCCGTATGTTGTTGCAGGACATAGAAAATGATTAGCCCATCTCCTGATGCCTCTTCAACACTAACACATACTGGTTTTAATCTTAGAAAGCAGTTTTTCCTCACCCTGATGCTATGCAAACACAATCAGACAGGAAGCAAGCAGCATTAGATTTCTGTGATTCACTGCATCTTCAATGTCTTCCTGAGATCACCTTTGACTTGACTTTTTTTTTTTTTTAATGTCACCATTGTGTCTTTTCTCTAGAGTCTACAGTGTTAATAAAGATAATATGAGGTTATGCATATGAAAATGGTTTTGCAGTGGCTGGGCCTCTGTAGGCATTAATGGCGCTGAATCATTACATGAAATGTTCTAGTTGCTCAGTTTTCAGACAAAGGTTCACCTTGGAATTTGTGTATATATATATGTATTTAGTTGCCAGGCCATACTACTTAGAAATTTTGTCAGTTTCTTGAGAGTTTCAGATCTAATTTTGGGTGTATCATTTCTAGATGGTGTATAGGGGTTTTGGGCAGCTTATATATTTTATACCTTAATTGTCTTAGTTAGGGAACCTTCTATAACTTCCAATAATTTTTAGATATATGGTTTTCAAGATTCCATAGCATTGATATTTCATACTACGGGTATATTGTAATTGGACAGAGCCATGAGCACAGGCAGTAGGGGTACTGAAGTATGACATTGGAGATTGTGTGGGAAGTCTTCAGGTTTGCATTTCCAGTCTCCTTCCACACACTGGGCATGTGGTGCCTGTGATTCTGACCAACTGCAGGACTTGGCGGGGGGTCATGGTGTGAAGACCCAGTTGAGGGTGCCTGTCTATCTTTCTCACACATGCAGGAAATAAATGCACAAACTTTGAAAACCAAAAAATGAAAATATACTGTAATTTATCCCTTCCTCTGTATGCCACCTACTTAGCTGGTTTCAATATTTAATCAGTATAAAACCAGGCAGTAACACTGTTGTACCTTAACTTTTGTTCAGATATCTGATTAGTTTCTAGAGAGAGATTTTTAGAAGTGAGATGATTATGTTCAGGAACTTAAGTTTGATGAAGCTCTTGAAATAGGTTTTGGCATTGCCCTCTAGAAACTGCAATCATTTATGCCAGGGAGTCTGTGACATCTCACAGATTCTCTGCGACATCAAGGGTTAGTTTATGTGCACTTTGCCTATCTGAAACCCAATGGGAATTTGGTCTTCATTTGCTTTTCCTTTAAAGATGAAAATGGCATTAGTTTCTGAATTATTTTAGACACTTTAAAAGATGAAAACAACTGACAGTATAAACTGCTTGTTGTTTTGCAGAGTCAATATACCACCTAGCCCTGCAGAATACAGTGCGGAATCCACAGCAAGTCCAGTCTGACCTCAAATCTCGGTTTGGTTTGGATGACCTTCACATCGCACAAATCCTCAATTACTCAGCAGAACTAAAGGAGGTGCACGCACTTGGCTAATGCTCACGCTGCTGGATCTCTCCTCCAGAGTGTGCTAGAATGCATTCCTGAGGGGCAGTGGGTGGCAGTGGGAGAGGCAGCTGGATTGGAGTGGTCTCCTAGTGTAATCCGAGATCCTGGACACAGCATGCCTTGTCATCTCCAGGGCCCTTATCCTCCTGCTTTGTCATTTTCTCCAGTACAGAAAGGTAGTGTGTGGGCACTAGTAGTGAGAGAAGCTAGGTTAGTAAATGCCTGAGGTTCCAAAGCCTGGACAGTGTTCACGGGGTCTAAATGGGAAGGTGGTGCTCCAGCAGGAACGTGATGGCATAGGGGGTGACATTACTGAAAAGAGAGGGGTGTCATTCGAGAAATCAGAGATGTAGGTCAGGGAAGCCATGTGGACTTGCCAGAGTTGGGTGTCCCTCTCCAAACTAGGTGAACTTACAAGGTTGGACTAAATGGCCCTCAGGACCCAGTTCACTCTGGAAAATTTGAGGTTATGGGAGGAAACTTTTCCTTGCAGAGTTTCCTTTTGTCACTTCAGCCTATCTATAGACATTTCTGCTTTGCATGCTGTGGGGCTGAGAAATGCAGACATGGAGATTTTCCCATTGGCCCTTCCTTCAGACCCTACCTCCAGGGTTAAAGCAGCACCTTGGTCAGGATGAACCTGTACATTTTTTTCCCTGTGTTTTTAATTTTATTATTTTATTTTTTTTTGCTTTTATTTATTTATTTTTTTGAGAGGTTTTTGCTATAGGGCGTGTGCGCTCTCCAGACAGAAGGAGAGAGACAGAGAAACAGAAAGCGAGAAATCATCCCCCAGGGGGGATGGCCACGCCTCAATTCCTTCTCCTCCATTCTCCTCTTGGGATCTTGGGCACGCACGCACACGTGCCCGGCATGAGTTTAAGCCACCTGGTCCGGGACTCGAACCGTGGTCGACTATGTGGAAGTCCAGCGACATAGCCATTACGCTAACTGCTGGTCCCAACCTGTACATTTTCAGAGGAGACCCGCAGTCTCCTGTGGGTCTTTGTCCACAGTAAGAGTGTAGCTTTTGTTCACTTCTCCCAGTGCCCACAGCGTGGTCCTCCCTGATAGCACTTTTCATATTCAGGTACATTCACTGTGATTGTTGTTTCCAACTTTTTGACTCTGGATCTCTGCTTCTACTCTGGGAGTTAGATGTCTGGCCCACAGCCAAATGCAGCCAGCATGTGTCTGGCATGGTGGTTGAAGAACCAGTTCTGCTAGGCAGATTTAGGTCTCTCCACAGTATATGTGGTTCTGTGCTTCTTGTCTTCCATCTGGAAAGACTGTACAAACCAATGTTTTAGGCCATTCTCTGTTGCTTAATAACTAAGTACCACAAATTGGATAATTTATAGAGAATAATGGTCTATTCTGCTCATTGTGTTAGAGGTCAAGGGACTGCATCTGGTAAGGGCTTTGTGTTGGTAGGAAATTCCTGTAAAGTGTCAACGTGGAGCAGGGCATCACATGGCAAGAATGAGGTCATAAGCCTCTGTCTGGTGTCACTTCCTCTCTTTGTCAACCCACCAGCATTCAATCATCATGATCACTTTATCTAATCGTAATCACCTCCCAAGGGCTTCACTTGTTAATCTCAGAGCTGAGAAAAGTTTCTATCCCCTTAATATAGTCACAACCAAATTTGAACATATAAATTTTAGGGGCACATATTCAAACCATAGCAATCATCCCACAATTTTATGAACTGTCCGTCTCCTGTTGGACTTGAAATTATGACCCTTGGCATTTCTCACAGGTGCTATTGTAGATGAGCTATGAAACCCCAGTTGGTGGACTTTTAACCTAGTTTTCTCCATCTCTATGACCCTATTTTCTCATTATGTTAGAATGCAACTTCAGTAAAACTGTGTAAAACTCTTATTTTAAAATAGTGAATGTTTTGAGACTAGTATTAAAAAGAAATTTCCTTTGCAAACAGGGAAACTTATATGCTATTTTTAGGTTGCTTGGGAGAGGTAAAGAGCTTTTCCTGCTTCTGCTGGTTCTCAATTGCGTTTAGCTTGAAATAATCTATAAGTCAAAGAGACATTTTGAGGTCACACTTTCTGATACCTTCATTTAAAAAAA